>NC_133653.1:254671118-254886017 GCF_009905375.1 Apium graveolens
CTTCATCTTCTGAACCTCATCACCTTCTCATTTGGCATCCTCAGAATTTATCCTTTCATCACGACGGCCTGCCTGGACATCACGCTTTAATATTTAATCCATCCCTTAGAATAATATCAAATCCTCTTATCTTCCATGATATTAATTTTTTCACAACTTATTACCAGAAATTCCACTTCAACTATTGGGACTCACTTATTTAACAACTACACATTCTTGACTTGCTAGTCCTTTAATCACAATCCTATCAATTCAACAGGGTAATTCCTCTTATCAACAAAACCTTGGGAGCTAAACAATTAGGTTACTCTCACATTTTTCAATACTTTAACATATAAAGTATCCACGATAACCATTCACATCACCACATCCGTATTCTGAATAACATATTTCACAGGAAAATCGCAGTTTCTCGTTCTTGGAGACGTATTCCTCATTGGAGTAATTCCCTTGATTCTTAGTACATCTCTGACTGGGCTAGTGATTTGCAATTTTATCATATGCCCTTGTTTCCTTTCTAATATGAGAGGTAGATGAAAGTTCATCTGCTTGGTTCATAATACGTTGATTTCTGTTTAAAAACCTCTTGCAAAGAACGACAGTACAACGAAATGACTAGAAGAATTCAAAATTCACAAAAATTAAAGTTGAAAAGAAAGAAAAAGTAAGGATATGAATATGAATGAGACAACCCCATTAGTACTTAAGATGGCCAGTCTTTCATACCATATGGCATACAAACATGATTAGGTGGCGTCCCACCCGACTCTTCGTCATTCTGACAAAGGGTTCACCATAACACTGTTTGTCCCAATCAGGAAGCAAAGCTTGAGGAAACAATTAAATTTGAAAGGAATGCAATATCCTCCTTTTTTTGATATCATCATAAGGAGTTTATTTAAGAAAAGAAGTTCATACTTATTTAGAAATCTAAAAGGAATATACGCTGTAATATTGAAGACAAGAATGATACCATTGGTTACCATCCACATTTCACATGTATTCATCTTTCGAGCTTGTTCGATCATATCCCAATTGCGTCATATAACAACTTTAGAAGGTCTGCTGAAATGTCTTCGGAAACCAGCATTATAATGAATTCTTACTTGCTAAGTTTTGCGTCTTTAACATCGCACTTACACGTATAATACCTTAACAATTCGATCATAATGGCGTTCCTACCAGGTAACTTCGAGATTCCTCTTTTAATTTAGAATAACCACGTACCATTCAACATAACGATCCTTTTGTTAGTAATATTCTGCTTTTAGAGAGGTCTGGAAATCTTTTCAATCTTCTGCGATCACGCTCCGGCTTCGGTTAAATCAATGAATTCTTCGAACTCTGATAGTCCTAGTAATTGAATATATAGTTACTCCGTACGCTGATTCTGTTGTAAATTTTATCAAACAATACTTGCACTTTACTATTAGGAATAATCAACTTCTTCATAATCATAGGTTACTTCGTTCTCAAAATTAGCAATATTAAGTCTAAAACAGCATCCTTCCAGGTAATCCGGGCTTTCTAACAAACAATAAACTCAAATAGTAACTTGACAACCAATGTTTAAAAATTATTTTATTCGAAAGGCTTTTAGAAATTTGTAAAGGAAAATCTTTTTCGAAAACTTGTTTAAAAAGTTGGAAAATCACAAACCTGATTGTCCTTACTATATGTGTTGGTTGTTGTCCTTCCGACCTATAACAAGGTACCAAATTAAAGAAACAATCACATAAAGGCCCGCTCACTTCAATCTACCTTATCTCCTTCATCGTGTCCACTTACCTTCCTTAATCGACGAAAACTTCAATTGTGGTCGCACATTATCTTATTCGTAGCTTCACATCAAGGCTCACATACTGGTGATACTCCCGATATTATCATTGCAGTAGTTAAGTAGAATAGGCTATCCAATAGTCAACAAGTCTATTTCATAGAACAAAGTTTGCTCGTATCACATCACATCATTACTTTACATATCACATTTATCATAGCACCATCATTTAATTCCACAAAAATTCCAGATTTATACCTTTCTCTCTTACTCTTTCAAGATTCATCTAGTTCATCCCATAATTATTCAAGGGTGGCTTAGTCACTAAGGCTTCTTTTAACCCGATAACAGCTATCCTCTGAAACACTTAAATCTCCTCTCTAAACTTCTTCTCACCTTTATTTATATCTCAAGCGCTCACCATTTACTGTAGCTCTCAAATCCATCCTCGTAGGTACAATCGCTTCATAGGACAAGTTCTAGACTGGGGGTATAGAACAGGATGTAGGGTAAACTAAAGAGATACACTCACAGCCGAATGTCCAGTAAAACAAGAATAAACAGATGGAGGTTCTTGAATAGGTAATCTCGTATCAAGAGGTGGAAAATTAGCGTAGAATAGCTTGAAGAAGTACAACCGTTATAACAGAAGGTAATACCATTAATGTTGGTGGAGGAATAAGGTGCAAATCTAATCTGAGAAAAGATGACGATCCTCAAATGGAAAGCTCCAGATGATCAAATGACATCGGGAAATCAAGATCTGCCATTGCCGTTGTCTGGAAATCACGTCGCAAGTTAAGAATCCTGAATCGCAATATGAACCGTGCCGGAGACCTACTATACCATCGCACTCAACCTCACAACGTCTTATCTTTCTATTTTCTATTCCTATTCCTAACCCTCTACCCAATCCCGACAATCTAGGCTTGTTTCAGTGACTTATAACCTGTAGCTCTGATACCAACCCGTGGCACCCTCCAAACCCGGGTCAGAAGTTTGGGGTCCACAACACAAACACAATATATCAACCTGTATATGAAATATTAATTGCAATGACCCTGCTCTATGAAACCATGGATCGCAACAGGTTTAAGTATGAAAACAAGCCACAACCTTAACTTTTATTACAACGTACCAAATTTCCCTTTATTTAACTTACAACTGATAATAAAAGTATTCTTACAATTTGACTATCTCTCTACCCCATGAAGCTTCTGCTAGCTTAATCCAACTCAACTGAAACCTTAACCCGCATTTGGACTGAGAAACTTCACTATCATCCATATCCTTTTCAACTGTAACATATAAAAAAGATTCGCAAGAGTGAGCTAACTAGCTCAGCAAGCTATGATAACGATAACTGATGTTAAACAATGATCAAATGAAATGATTCAAAGGAATCAAGTTTCTTTTTAACTAATCATTAGAATTGGATATTCATTTTAAGTTTTAAGAACCAAGGTTAGGCTGCTGATCAGTCACGCACTAACCCCGAGCAAGCACACAGTACTGCTCTAGTTACTGGATCCAAGGCACACATTGGCCTAACTTGACCATTGGTATGGTCTGACCACGAATCTGGTCCACATATATAAAAACTATCCAATCCTAAAGTAATTCAATACGATAACAATGTGATTCAATAAAACAAGATCATAATCAATGATGGTTAAACATTTGCATAAAAATGTAAGGAAACTCATGGATATCTCAAGGGTATATCAGGGTATGTATAAGAAACGGTTTTTAGTTTGTATAAGGGTCAGGTATTTGACCAGTAATGATTTTTCAAGATATGGTTATTTGGTTATTAAGAATGATTGGAGTATAAAAGTTTCTGTATTTTCAAATCATTCTCTTTCAGTGGGTGTTTGGTAGTTATACCTTTGGGAAGTAGTATTATATTTATATGGTTTGGTGTCTGAGGATCAACAAAGGACGGATTACAAAGAATAAGGCTTATGGCTCAAGATCAAGAAAATCAGGGTTCAAGGTTAAATGGTTTGAAGCTCTTACAATATAAAACATGAGTTATTTTGTATAATATCGACATGTTATAAAACAGTTCGAAAACATTGGTAATATATATCTTGAAGAAAAGTTCAGAAATACTTGCCTTACAAGGCTTTACTACTATTACTGATCAACTCTGAGCCGACTCTGCTGCTCAGGCTCTAATGTCCAACCACTAGATCCCATTGTATTCGATTTCGACACTCAGGTCTTTCTGTTGAGACTCTACTGAGCTCGTCGACTGACCACTAAGTTATCTTTAGTCCATCGTTCACTTTCAAGTTCCCGGCTATAACCTACAGGGTCGAAATACCCTACGTTAGACATCTAGGTATGCTTGACATATCCTTGATACCAATTTAACGAATGATATTCAAACCCGACTCGTAATTATATACATTATTACAATACATGCATCAGTTAGGGTTCACGTTTTCGAAAATCGATTCGGCGTTCTTTTTCAGAAAGTATGTATACTTGTTATCGTATGAAATTAGGGTTATTGGTTTTGGCAAATCGTTTCACTACAATGTACAATTAGGTTTTGTATAAAACATACGTTTATGTATATACTTATACTCGCTCGACATCCCGATAATCCCCGGATAAGCTCCCGTGTTTTCGTAGTTCGATTTCCCGGAAATCGGGCAGCGTCTCCTTTGTTTATCGGACTACCCGTCGAAACAATTCGACGTCAACCAACAATAATCAAATTCACAACAATCACAATCCAACAATCCAATCACAATCCAATTATCTACCCAACTTTGATATAACATAAGATTTTCACTTCAAAAATTAATTCACGCACTAAATTTTATTTTAAAAATTTTAGGACTCAGATTACATCATCACAGTCCACTATCCGCTCGTAAAAACTCATCGCGGATGGCGGCAAAATCCATTGGTGCCCGATAAATTCGGGTGTCCAAATGAAATTCACCGATAAATTTTATTTTGTCCGCATAAAATATCGAATTTATTTCATTAAAATATTCAAATAGGTTCCTGCAAAATTTAAGAAACCCGAATCAAAATTGCATACAACCGGAATAGCAGGACAACAATCGGAAAACAATAATAGCAACATAGCCTTCGGTCCAATTAAACGATGCGTACATACATACACATGCGTGTATGTATGCAATCAACAAAAACTAAACTGGGAAAATCAGAAAGTACCAAGGCGGAGCCAGCAACGGAAACAATAACAGAAAAAGGAACAGGAGCAACTATGGTACCGGAACAACCGTGGGTTCGCCGGAAACCATGGCGGTAGCTCGGAGACAGGAAACAAGGAGAAAAATTAAAGAAAGAAAGAGGAGAGGGAGAGACTGCCATGAGAGAAACAGGGAAGCTAGAGAGAGAGTGGAACAAATCGAAGGGGAGGAGATGAGATCGCCGGGAAAGAAGAAAGAACAGGGCAGGGGTATATTATTATTTTGTTCTTTATTTATAAGGCATCACGTGTCCACGATTCTACTGAAACTACGACACGTATATTTTTGAGATAATCACGAAAGTCCTGAGACTCAATTTGCCGATATTTGATTTTTAAACGAATGATTTAAAGGCGATAATAAACCAAAAATTTACCAAACTAGTTTTAAAATTTTATAAAAATCCCGAAACTAATAAAATAAAATTTTCATAATTTTCAGAGCACTTTTGAAACGCAACTCGTATCTGCATTTCACAATTAGCGAACCAAACTGTATTTAAAACAAATTCAGAAAATTGCGAAAATAGTCTTAAAATACTACAAATATCCCGAAGTTTATAAAAACATAAATTTTGAAATTTTTAAACAATTTCTAAAACGCAACTTGTACCCGCTTTTATCAATTAAACGAATCGACACGCGGGTGAAACTGACTTCGAAAATTCCCAAAATAATTTTAAAATTCTCAAAATAATACGCACTTAATAAAATATTAGTTTCATGATTTTTGAAGATTTCCATAATTAAATATGGATTTTACCACTAAACACACTCAGAAAATCATTTATAATTAACGAAGTATTGATTTCTCAATTTTATAAAATCCTAAAAATAGTTAGTGTAATTATAAAATCAAAAAACAATTTTAGAGATACTTCAAATATATAAATAAATTTGCATTAAATCCACTTTAAAAGTGAAACAATTCAATACAGTCCATTAATTAATCATGCGGACAACCCAATACATCATAAATCACATCTAGATAATAATCAAACAACACATAGCGGTCAAAACTAATACACATATTTATTTAATTAATAATTTCCATGATAATCACCTATTTATATAATTCAAAAACACACGAGTCGTTATATTTGGCTTCATGAAATGAGGTAAATTGAGTTTAGGAATTGGTAGACTATCCCAGTCTATTGGCTCATCCTTTGGAATGATAGGTTTACCATGGAAATTCTTGGATGGATTTATCTTAAATTCTTCATGTGCCACAGAGGGCATGGATGTTTGAGTTGTTGCAGAAGTAGACTTTTTGGGAAACTGATCTTCCAATTCCTCTTCATCAAAGTTTACTTTTCTCTTGGAATAAAGTTTGTATCTAACCCTTCTTTTCTGCTATGGTTCTTCTTGTATTTTCAGATCCTTAGATCCAGTGGTTTCAGATGGTTGTTCAGGAATTTATTGTATGGGTTTCACAGCTTGCAACTTGGCCAAGATAGCAGCTTGCTCCTTCTTTTGTTTAAGCTTTTAGTATCTAGAACAACTTGCTTCTTTTTTTGCTTCAATCTTTCTTTTCTTCTCTTTTTGCTTTAGCAAATTGAGGGTGTCCAGCCACCACACAAATTTCCTTACCATTTCTGAAAACCTTGGCAATTCTCCTTTTTAGAGCTGAATCTGGAGGATCTTTGTAGAATTCTATAGACCCGGCCAACAGCTTCTTCTCATCAGGCTTTGGTTCTCATACACTGTGTCCAAAGGGTTCTTGAGTGAAGACTTTGGGTAGTTCACCTTTGGCTTCATGATTAGTTCTGCCTTTGGGGATTTGATGCAAGATGTTTGGCCTCTCTCTAGATAGTTCATGCTCATATCATTCACAGAAATTTGCCTGACTTGAGAGTGATGAATGACTGATTTTTCTGGCTTCTTTGCTAGACCAAATTTCTTTTGATTATCCTCATCAATTTTCTCCCAGATGATTGGACTAAACTGCTTCTTCTCAGCTGCTCTCAAAGTGGCTTCTGCTTCATTTATCAGATCAATGCTATCTTTAGCAGGTGGCTTTATGAAAGCAATTGTTGGCACAGTTGCTTTACTCACTTGAATGTTAAGCACTTTTTGCTCCCCCTCGCTCCTAGAACTCTCTTTCTCCCTCTTTTTGTTATCAGCAAGTTGAGTAGAGGAGGAGGTCTGTGCAGCCACCAGTTTCTGAAGCAAGTCTATTTATTGAGCTTGGTGTAGATTGATTGCTGTAAGAGAAGCTTTCATAGAAACCATTTTTTTGTCCAAGGAATCCACCTTGGTTGCAAGATCAGAGTTTTTCCTGAGCTGTCTTTTGATGTCAAGCATTGTGGCTTCTGGAAGTTTAGCTTCCAACTTGTTAGAGATGTCTTTCTTAAGTTGATCAACTTCATTTTTGATGAGGGAGACATTTTAACTTTGTTGGTAGCCAGAGATTTGCTGTAGTTGGAGAGAAGCAAGATGTGCTTGCAGAAGCTTTTTAGTGGTAGCATTTGTGGTTGATTGAAGTACAGATTGTGTTTGGCTGATAAGTTGGACGAGTATGGTCTTGAAATGTTGATCATCACAGTTCTTGGAGAAGGCCCATGACGACATGCTTGATCTGGAACTAGGGCCTACTTCTCCCCCTATGTCCAATGGCTCTTCTTCACTTTCTCCACCCTCACCTCCAAAGAATTCTTCTGAGCCACCAGTCTCATAATCAATATCACCAGCTGTTGAGGGCAAAGCTGGGATGGCATCCTTAGCTCTTTGCATGGACTGTGTGGTGTGCACCAAATTGAGCATTCTTTCTGCATTGTCATTGCCCTGTCCAGCTAGAAGTTGATATGCTGGAACAGGGAGAGTAAATTTCTCAGCATCCAAGGAGGTAGAATCTATAACAGCTTGAGTTTGCTGAGATAGTCCCTCCCCGTCTGCATCTTGGACATTCATTAACTCACTTACAATGACTCCCTTATATCTCCAGTACCTGCATTTCTCTCATTTTCTCTCTTTTCTTGCATCAAGGTCTCACCTTGGCTCCCCACCCTCACCTTCACCATCTAAGGTGGGACTCCTCACACTCACTTTTGCCAGTCCGAAAGAAATGGACTACCATTGGATCACTCTTTTCCTCTCCTTTTTCCTGGGAGCAACCCAGACTCTCACTCAAGTCACCACCTTCCCTCAATCCTAATAGTGATTGCACAATTACTAAGTCATCTGCATTTGTAACTATAGTTGAACTTTGGAGTTGTGCAAGACACCCGATGGATGAGAAATATCCATCGGGTTAGTAATTTGACTATCCGACAGATGACTGCTTAGGCACATCCGTCGGGATACAATCACTACTCGAAGGATGAACAATATCCATCGAGTGAGTAGAAATGAATGAGTGTGGAGTGGAGACTATTGTAGACTCTGTGCAGATTGATGAAAATTTTGGTACAAATGTCTCAACAGTCTCAGAAAGAAATGGCAAGTGAGCCAACAAATCATCTAAAAGATGATGCTCACTTGCATGAATTTTTGGCTTCTCCAACAGAGTTAAAGATGGAGAATATGGTTGAGATATTTGAATCATGTCAACATCCAAAGAGTGTGTGGGAGATTTTGGTGTTTGAGGTATTTCAATTTGTATAGATTTTGGTTGTGACTCCATATTTGTTGGAGTCACATCAATTTGACTTTGAGATGGTGCAGTGACTGGGTCTTTAGCTCCAGTTTGCACTATGTGTGTACCCTGTGCATCCCCAAGTGTTTTAGTTTCTTCTTTCTTGTGTAAGTTTGTGGTGAACTTGTGTCCCTACCCCTTTTATTCTGTGCTCCTGGTTGAGAGCTTGTTTCAATAGTTACATCCTTTTGGGAGGATGAAACTAGAATTGAGCTTTTGTCCTTATTAACAACCACAGTTTGTTGGGAAACTGTGGTGTGGCTAGGTTTAAGTACACTATGCTCACCATGCTTATTCTTAGGGCTTCTTTGATTTTCATCCTGTCCCTCACCTGTCTTTCCCACCTTCACACTCCCCCTTTGTGTTTAGTGGATTTTACAACTGACATTTTTTTAGAGACGCTAGAGGGGGCTTTCTTTGTCTTATTTTTGAAACTTTGGTTTTGGTAGCTTGGGTAGGCACCTGTCTGGTCATTGACATGGATGCCACTGCTACACTAGAAGGCAAAGAAATGTTGAGGTGGAAAAGTAGAGACAGTTGAAATTACCTCACTTACCTGAGGTGCCTCCATTACTGGAAAGTAGAAGAGTGGCACCTCTTTGTGGTGATCCCTCTATTGAGATCTACAATAATTCTTCTTTCTTGAGCCCAACAATTTAACTTGTTGGTTGGGTTCTCAATTACAATGTCCTCACAGAGGTGGTCAGCAAGCATCATGAAAATCTAGCATAATAAACACTCTTACCCCTCTTATTAAGCTCCCCCTAACTTAAACCCCAACTCAAACAGGACTAGATCACTAAAATTGAAGTGTTTATCAGTTACTAGCATGTAAAAACATGTTGAGCATGGAGATATTAATAGAATCAAAATTGCTAATTATATCAGAAAATACTTTAGTAACTACATCACACAGGTAACTCCATTCTTTCCTAAGACCCAATCTCCTAATTTCACTTAATTTGGAGATGGTGAGTGCATAACCATGAAGTTTAACATGTTAACAATATCAGTGTCTGTATGTGTGGTAGTGACAGTATTATCAGGAATCCTAAAGCATGCTTTAATAATGTCCTATTAACATAAATTCCTTACGTTTAATAGTGAAAGTGATGGTCTTGTCAGTTGAGTTGTACACCGCAGTTGTCCATATTTCCTCCATAATCTCACAGTAGATAGTGGGAGACTCTAGCATGGCATAATTGAGCTTACAGCCTTGCACACAATCCATCATTTTATGGTAGTCGTCAGACTGTTGAATCTCCTTATTCACCAGAGCTGTGAAATTGTTCTTCTCATAAATAAAGCCAGTTTGAGACATGATTTTGACGACTGGTGCCATTGTTAAAGAGTAAAAATTGCAGAAAGAGAGAGGGTAATTGCTTTTGAGAAAGAAAGAAGTTAGAGCAGATGAATTGAGAATGATAAAAGAAAAGTAATGAAAATGAATTTTGCTTTTATACTCTCTCAAAAATAAACTGACAAAGGTAAAAAAGAACCAATCAAATTTGCCCAAATAGCCGTTTAAATTAAAATAAACTGTCAAATTCTATCAACCATCCGTAAAAATATACTTAAAACTGTAAGTAAACTCGATGGATGATGTTCAGAGAATTAACGGCCATGATTTGGACAACTCGACGGATGAGGATAAAACATTTGATCCGTCGGGTTATTGAAATAATCCAGAAAAGTAATTGATTTTTAGATATTCTATTCCGACAGATGATCAAACTCGATGGATAATGATCATCCGTCGGGATGTAAATTTTGACTTAGCCAAAATTTCATCCAAGGCAGAAAAATCAATTAAATTTCTGGCTGCATTAAACTTGCAAAAATATCTGAAATAATACAAGAATAATTAAGCATACCTAACTCACTTACCAACCTTGAAAAGGTGGATTCATCCAGTGGCTTGGTAAATATATCTGCAAGTTGTTTTTCACTTGGAACAAAATGTAGTTCCACGGTACCATTCATTACATGTTCCCTAATGAAATGATACTTGATGTCTATGTGCTTTATTCTTGAATGCTGTACTGGATTCTCAGTATTGGCAATTGCACTTATGTTATTACAGAAAATAGGAATTCTTTCCACTTGTAGACCATTGTCTAGCAATTGGTTTTTCATCCACAAGATCTGTGCACAGCAACTACCAACAGCAATATATTCAGCTTCTACTATAGAAGTAGAAACTAAATTTTGTTTTTTACTGAACCAGAACACTAGCTTGTTTCCTAGAAATTGACAGGTTCCTGTTGTACTTTTTATCAATTCTACAACCTGCATAATCTGCATCTGAATAACCAGTTAGATCAAAACCAGAATCTCTGGGGTACCTGTTATTCCCAGTGGACTAACAATGAGATTTACAGAAGGGGGGTTGAATGTAAATCTCAAAACTTTTTCAAGTTTTGAGCAGTTTCTAAGGCTAAGTGTTTAAGTGAACAAATGTGTGTGAATTGCTTGAAGCTGATACAGACAGATATATATTCAAACACAAATGTAAAGAACACAAAGAACTTAAAAACTTTTCTGGTGGATTTGTTGTTCCACCAGAGATGTGTTATTTCAGAAAATCTGTGATTCAAAGAATTAAATCACAGTTGCTTCCTAGTACAAACTAGATGATTTTCTCTCTTGATATTTCTAAACAGCTCAGGAAAATTCATATCTAATTACTAGCTGCTACTTGGTTTATATAACACCAAGTTTACAAGTGAAGACAAAACTGTAAAATACAATTGAAAGGATTCTTCACATGTATCTTCTTCATTTCTCTATCCAATGCAATCTAGGATAATCTGTGAATCTTTGAATACTTCCTTGTTTGCATCAGAATGGGAATGCTGCATTTCTTGATTCCTCCTAGAGGCTTCCACATTCCAGTTTGTCTCTGTCAACCCATGTGCCTCTGTCAGCTTGTGAATTGTCACTATCAACTGCTAATGAACCAAGCATCCGTTGAAGCTTTCATCCGTTGATGCCTTATCCATTGAGGCTTTATCCGTTGAAGCTTTATCCGTTGATGCATTATCAGTTGAAGTCTTTATCCGTTGAAGCACTTATCCGTTGAAGGTCTTCAATATCCGTTGATACTTCTTCACTTATACAAAATTACAAGGCATGAAATATTTACAATTAGCCCTCCTATTTTATATATTAGTAGTCAACATGACTGATAATTTCCTACAACATCTAAGAATTACAACTTGAAACCAGAGAATGAAATGTGCTACAATACTAAACTATTGCTAAGTAAAGCTACTCCTTCAACGGATAGCCAAGATGGTCTTATCCGTTGAGGCTACAACACTAGATTCTACTTAAGTGTTTTGTTTAACTTATCATCAAACTGATACACATATTCCTAACAATCTCCCCCTATTTATGTCTACTAGAACTGTAGGCATAAATTTGGGTTTAGCTTGATGATAACAAAACACTTGACAAATATATTAACTGTAATAAAGCAGAAATTCAAAAGTGCTACAAAAATGTGTATGCTGAGATGGAATTGAAGAGTTACATTATTTCCAAGGGTGCTCCTTTAGCCTGAGCAATTACTTCTTTTCCTTTGATCCCTGTTTTCTTTCCTAGCCTCCTGTCATTCTCCTCTATTTGAAGTTGAAGTTGTCTGTAGAATTCAGCTTCATCTTCTTCATTGATGTCCAACTTAGATTGCATATCCTTGAGAGTTTCATTACTGGCAATCTTGAGCTGATCTTCAATTCTGAAAAATCTTCTGACCTTTGTTGTCTCTGAACTCCATCAACCAATGAGGTGATTTGTGAATTGTAATTCCTCTTTCTTGAATGAGTAAAGTTCTAGGCAAAGCATTGGGCTCCCTCCAAGTTTTCCTTATGTTGGCAATCTTGTTGAGAATCTCAGTCTTGGCAGTCCTGGTAAAGCCAGAATCCTTTGTATGGCTGAGTAGACTCTAATCAAGGTAGAGTAGCCTTCATTCAGAATTCTGTAAAGAGGCCAGGTTCTTTCCCCATCTCCTTTGTATTTGAACACTAGTCTTTCTGGTAGCTGTCTGTAGGCAGCTATTCCCCTTACTTCCTCCAGCTCATCCAGATAGAGTTCAATGTCTGAAAATTCTTTTATGTCACAGATGTGAACATAATCATCTTTAGAGGCTTGAGGTTTAGGCTTAGGCTTCTGTGTGAATTTGATTGAGGCTCTAGAGGGTGTTGATTTGATTCTTCTTTTCTGCTTCTTTGATGGTGGAGAAGAGGTTAGGAAGGTGGGCAATTTGATGGTCCCAATCAATTGGTTCCTCCTTGGGAATGATTGTTTCACCATGAATGTTCATGAAGGGGTCAGGCACAATGGGTTCAGGAATAGAGGGTAGTGGTTTGGATATTGATTGGGTTTCTTCAGTCTTATCTACCATTTTTTCTCTTTGCATTGACCTTCTTTCTGTTCCCTTTCTTCTGCCATTCTTCTCTTCCCTTACTTCTTTCCTCCATCTTAGTACCAACCATGTCCCCCATACTTCATCTTCACTTTGTCTTCAATTTCTTTCTGTTCTTCAGCCTGACTTGACTTTAGCTATTTTTCAAGCTTTGCGTGTGCTCTTTGTCAGCCTTTAGCTGTTTGGCTTTTCTTCCTCAACCTTCGGTTCTTCCCTCTTGGCTATGAGAATTTGGGATGTCTTGCATCACACATATGCTCTTTCCCTCTCTGAAGATAATAGCCATGTTTCTCCTTACAGCCACATCCATGTCTCTTTGAGATATGAGATACTTCTACCCAAAAGCTTATCCTCATCAGCCTTGGAAGAGGAAAAATCCACTTCTTTCAGAGGATTCTTGTAGAGTCCTTATTGGATCTGTTGTTGGCTTGAGGACCATAGGTTTCAAATCCTTGGAAGAAGTCTCTCCAACCTTATTCCTCCCTACTTGGCTTGAGTTCCATAATAATTGATTCCACTTTTATGCTGTGCTTCACAGATTGTGATTGAGAAGTTATAGAACCAAATATTTGTTGCATCTTTTCATCAATCTTCTTCCTTTTCTCTTTGACTTACAATTCAGCTGCTGCTATCTGGATTAGATCAATTCCATCAAGCTTTCCTTTGAGTTGAATAATTGGAGAAGTGGCGATGACAGGAACTAGCACTTGAGAAATTTGAACTGTTGTTGATGGCTCTCCTTCCCTTTCCCTTTATTCTCCCCTTTTGTTATCATCAAGGGTAGGAGTCAAGCCTTGTGCATTGGCCAGCTGCATGAGTAGATTTGTTTGAGTTTGTTGATTCTGAAGAATTGTGACCATAGAATCTTCAATGATTTGAACCCTGGTTTCCAATCTGGCCAGTCTCTTGTCAGCATCAGATTCTTTCCTCAGTCTCCCCAACAAATCTTGCATAGTACCATAGGTATGACTGAATCCAAATTCTCAGCATTGTAGGATTTCAGATCAGCAATGTCCTGTTTGAGCTCATCCACACTTAGATTTTGTTGGAAATGCTGCAACTGCAAGAGATGCGGAGATTCCAGATGAGCTTGAAGAATTGCCTTGGTACCAGCATCTGTAGTCTCCTGAGGGCCTGCTGAATTGTCATGACTTGTCTAATCAAAGTGACACTAAACTCTCTTGGTGTTGAGGCTTTTGCCCATGCCCATTCAGGAAGATCAGGAACAAAACTTGGGCCTGCTACTTCCCCCTAAGTTCATGCTCTCATTCAAAGAATTAGAGTCATCATCATTAGAATTCACTCCAAATTCTTCAGATGGCTCACCAGCTTGAGAAGGCAGCCTGTTAACAACAGCTTTGTCTCTGAGAAGAGATTCTGAAGTGTGTACAATGTGTAATGTCTGTTCTGCCTCCACATTGCCCTGAGCAGCCAATAATTGATAGGCTGAAACAAGATGAGTAAAAGTGTCAGCATCCAAGGAAATGTTATCAATTGCAGCTTTGAAATGTTGCTGAAATTGTCTTTCCTTTTCTGTATTATCCACTTTCATTGACTCACTAGCAATGGCTGGATCCACCCTTATAGCTTCTGTACCTGCCTTTCCTCTCTTTTTCTCTATTTTCTTGCATCAGGGGCTCCCCTGGCTCACACACACCCTCACACCCTCACCCTCACCTTCTAAGGTGGCACTCCCCTCACTCACTTTTGCCATGCTGGAAGAAATAACATGCATATGGTGACTCTCAACCTCTCCTTTTGCCTGGGAGCAACCCAGCCTCTCACTCAAAAGATCACTCCCTTCCCTCAAACCTAAAAGTGATTGTACAGTAGCCATGTCCTCTACAATTGGTATTGTTTCTGTTATGTGTGTAGAGACCATCAACGGATAGGGAGTATCAGTTGAAGTGGAAACTGATGGTATCAACGGATAACTGCTGTTAAGCTTATCCGTTGAAGAACAACCACTTGTCAACGGATGAGAGATATCCGTTGAAGAAGGAAAAGATGTAGATATAGAAAGTGACATAATTGTTGAATCTGTGGGAATTGATTTTAAGTGAGGTAACATAGATTCTTCAACTACATCTGAAAGAATTGGCTGATGATCCAACAAATCATCTAAAAGATGATGATCATCAGGTTTTGAGTGGGGATCCTCCCTGAGTTTTAATGAGGGAGAATCAGGAATTGATGTGAATATCATATCCACATCCAGAGAGGGTGATGGAGAGTTTGATGATTGGTGTGTTTCTATTATGAGAGAATGGGGCTGTGATTCCACATTTGCTGGAATCACATCAAGCTGAATTTGTGAAGGCTCAGATACAGGTGGATGTATCTGTGCTGTGTGTGTCCCTTGTGTGGAAACTAGGGTCTTGGCCTTCTTCTTCCTTGAAAAGGCTTTAATTGGTGAATGTGTGGCTTCAGTGTCCCTCCCTCTTTTGTTCTGTGTCCCTGGTTGGGGACTATTTTCAATAGTTACATCCTTTTGGGAGGATGCAACTAGGGATGTGTTGGACTCCTTTTGAACCACCACAGTCTTTTGAGAGACTGTGGCTTGGCTGGCTTGGGTACCACTCACCTCTCCCACCTTATCCTGGGGGTTTCTTGATGTTCACCCCTCCCCTCACCACTCACACCCTGTTCACTCCCTTCAGGGTTTATGGTAGTTGTTACAACTGTTGTCTTTTGAGAAACAACAGAGGTAGGTTTCTTTGACTTGAGTTTTGAAACTTTGGTTTAGGTGGCTTTGGCAGGAACCTGTTTGGACAAAGACACAGATTCCATGGCCACACTAGAGGGCACAGAAATAATGGGGTTGGAAATAGTAGGAGTTATAGAAGTGTTTACCTCACTTACCTGTGGTGCATTCATGATTGGCAAGTATACCAATGGCACCTGGCTGTTGAGGTTCATTCTCAAAAGGTCTGCAAGGACCCTTTTCTCTTGTGCCCAACATTTGAGTTTATTATTCTCATTTGATATAACCAAACCTTCAGCAACATGGTTAGCCAGTAACATAAAGAATCTAGCATAGTAGATGTTATGTGGTCTATTAGCTTTGTTACCTAATCTGGATCCTAATTCTAGCATAACACAATTGCTAAAATTAAAGTACCTATCAGAAACTAGCATATAGAGCATATTAACAAGAGATGAAGTTATGGCATCAAAATTGCTAATCTTCCCAGAGAAAACTTTAATGAAGGCATCTCCAAGAAAATTCCATTCTTTCCTAAGGCCTTTCCTTCTAATACTACCTAAACTAGCAGAATCAAAAGCATAGCCTATGGAATCTAACATAGCAGATACATCTTTATCAGTGTGTGGTGTCATGGCATTATTCTCAGGCAACTTAAAGCAAGATTGTATATCATAACAGTTAATGCAATAGTCCTTACCTTTGAGAGAGAAGGCAATAGTCATATCTGTGGAGTTGAACTCTGCAGTTGTCCAAATCTCCTCAATCACCTCACAGTAGATGGTTGGGGCTTCCAGCATTGCATAGCTTAGTTTACAGTTTTTGATGAAGTCCATCATCTTGTGATAATCAGAATGGGCTTCATTCTTTTCAACCAAGGCTACACAATTATTCTTTTCATAAACAAATCCTGTTTGAGACATAATTTTGACTACTGGTGCCATTGTTGTGAGTAGAGGTTACAGAGAAAAACTTGAGAATTTTTGGGAGAGAAGGAGAATGAGAATTGCAAGAAAGCGTAAAGTGAAAATAAGAGTTCAATTGGGCTTTTATACTTTCTTGAATTAAAACGTAAATAAAATGATTAAATGATACTTTTAGGTAAGTTACAGCCGTTCAAGAATAAATAAAACTGTAGAAATTCTGAAAACTACCTTAAATACAAAGACATACAACACTATATATCTGTATCAACGGTTGAGTAAAAGAATCAACGGCTGTGACTCACTTTTAGTAACTGATGTGACACTTCAACGGATAAGGTAAATAGTTATCCGTTGATGATCAACACCATTTTATCCGTTGAAGGATAAAATTACCAGAAATGTATTTGTCTTTCAACGGATAATGAACATCCGTTGATAGAACAATTTTGGCTTTCAACGGATAGGGAATATCCGTTGATAGGATAAGTCTTACTTAAAGCCAACTTTGTTCTTGCAGCAAATTCATTTTAGGCTTCAAGGCAGATTATATAGATGACATAAATTATGAATAATTAAGCATACCTAACTCACTTACTAATCTTGTGAATGTTGATTCATCAAGTGGCTTGGTAAATATGTCTGCAATCTGCTTTTCACTTGGAACAAAATGAAGTTCCACTGTACCTTTCATCACATGTTCCCTAATGAAGTGGTACTTGATATCAATGTGCTTGGTTCTTGAGTGCTGCACTGGATTTTCAGTAATGGCAATGGCACTTGTGTTGTCACAGAATATTGGAATTTTGTCAACAGTCAGACCATAGTCAAATAGTTGATTCCTCATCCATAATATCTGTGCACAGCAACTACCAGCATCAATGTACTCAGCTTCAGCTGTTGATGTGGAAACACAATTCTGCTTCTTGCTGAACCATGACACAAGCTTGTTCCCTAGAAATTGACAGGTACCAGTTGTGCTTTTCCTATCTATTTTGCAGCCTGTATAATTTGCATCTGAGTAGCCAATTAGATCAAAACCAGACTCTCTAGGGTACCAAATTCCTAGATTTGGAGTCCCTTTGAGATATCTGAAAATTCTTTTAATAGCCACTAAGTGAGATTCTTTAGGGTCAGCTTGAAATCTAGCACAGAGACATGTAGAAAACATTATATCAGGTCTACTAGCAGTTAAATATAAAAGTGAGCCAACCATGCCTCTATAACTTGAAATATCCACAGACTTTTCAGCCTTGTTTAATTCAAGCTTGGTGGCAGTGGCCATGGGAGTTTTTGCAAATGAACAATCCATTAAGTCAAACTTCTTTAAAAGATCATAAATGTACTTAGTTTGACTAATGAAAATTCCATCACTAACTTGTTTAACTTGTAAACCAAGAAAATAAGTTAGCTCTCCCATCATGCTCATTTCATATTTACTTTGCATTAACTTAGCAAACTTTTTACAAAGCTTATCATCTGTAGATCCAAATATAATATCATCTACATAAATTTGAACAAGTATTTTAGAGCCATTAACATTTCTAAAGAAGAGAGTTTTGTCAACAGTACCTCTTGTGAAGTGATTATCTAGAAGGAATTTTGACAAAGTCTCATACCAGGCTCTAGGTGCTTGCTTTAGTCCATAGAGTGCTTTCAACAGATAGTACACATAGTCTGGAAAATTTGGATCTTCAAATCCTGGAGGTTGGCTTACATAAACTTCTTCCTCTAATTCCCCATTTAGAAATGCACTCTTGACATCCATTTGATAGACTTTGAAATTGGCATTAGCTGCATAGGCTAGAAAGATTCTGATGGCTTCAAGTCTGGCAACTGGAGCAAATGTTTCATCAAAATCTATTCCCTCTTGTTGAGAGTAGCCTTTAGCAACCAATCTGGCTTTATTCCTTATGACAATGCCATTTTCATCCATCTTGTTTCTGAATACCCATTTTGTGTCAATAGAACTCTTGTTCTTTGGCTTGGGTACCAGCTTCCATACTTTGTTTCTCTCAAATTGGTTTAGCTCTTCTTGCATTGCTAAAATCCAATCTGGATCCAATAGAGCTTCTTCCACTCTCTTAGGTTCCTCCTGTGATAGAAAGCTACTATACAGACATTCATCTTGAGTAGCCCTTCTAGTTTGCACTTTAGATGTAGCATCACCAATGATCAGTTCAAAGGGTGATTCTTGGTCCATTTCCTTTGAGGTGGTAGATTAGCTCTAGATGAGGTTGCCTCAGTATTGTCATGATGTGAAATAGAATGTTGATTGGTTGAAACTCCCCCTGAGTTGCTGATCCTTTGAAAGGAATTGGGAGCTCTATCAACTGATGAAGTGAATTGATTATCCGTTGACAGACTGTGATCAACGGATGCTTCATTATGAACTTCAACGGATGATGCACTTTGTCTTTCAACGGATGCTGCATTGCTTCTTTCAACGGAAGCTGAGCTATGACTTTCAACGGATGCAGCATTCTGTGCATTATCCAAAGGCAGATTATGAATCCCTCTTGAGATGCCTTCTTCATCATTCTCATCTTCACCATCATCACAATATATCTCAATATTGTCAAATTTGAGTCCTTCATGATGTCCTTCATCTATTAGTCTATCAATCTTTTTATCATCAAACACAACATGTACAGATTCCATGACAATGTTGGTTCTTAGATTGTAGACCCTATATGATTTTCCAGCAGAATAACCAACAAATATTCCTTCATCAGCCTTTGCATCAAACTTCCTTTTGTGATCAGATTGATTCCTTAAGATGTAGCATTTGCAACCAAAGACATGTAGAAAGTTTAAAGTTGGTTTTCTTCTCTTGAATAATTGATAGAGAGTCATGCCTTTTGCTTGATTGATTAGAGAAATGTTCTGAGTGTAACATGCACAGTTAACAGCCTCAGCCCAAAAATAAGTTGGGAGTTTTGACTCTTCAAGCATTGTCCTTGCAGCTTCAATTAGTGATCTGTTCTTCCTTTCCACCACAACATTTTGTTGTGGAGTCCTTGGAGCTGAGAACTCATGCATGATCCCACTTTCTTCACAGAACAACTTCATGGTTGAATTCTTGAACTCAGTTCCATTGTCACTCCTAATATTCCTTACTTTGAAATCAGGATGATTGTTGACTTGCTTGATATGATTGATGATGATTTCACTAGCTTCAAGAAAATAAACCCATGAAAACTTTGAGAAATCATCTACAATCACTAGGCAATATCTTTTCCTTGAAATTGACAATACATTGACTGGTCCAAAAGATCCATGTGTAGAAGTTGTAGTGCTTCATCAATTGCAGATTCAAGCTTCTTACTGAATGATACTTTCTTTTGCTTTCCTTTATGACAAGCATCACACAGTCCATCCCTTGTGAATTCCATTAGAGGCATTCCTCTAACTAAGTCCTTTTTGACTAGATCATTCATTGTCTTGAAATTCAAATGGGACAGCTTCTTGTGCCATAGCCACTTTCAACTGGACTTGCTTTGCTGAGAAGACAAGTAATGGATTCTGCATCTTTGGAGTTGAAATCAGCTATGCTATACATCGGTTTTAAGAATAATTCTGATGTCTTTGCAACAAATTTCAGCTTATATTACAGTATTTCTAGGTGAATATGAGTATATTATGGGGAGCCAAATCAGATCTAATGCCCATTTCCATCATATCATGACGGGCTGCCGCACTATCCTTTGTCTTATGGCGCATATTTAGTAATGTGCCAATCAGACTATCACATACATTCTTCTCGACATGCATGACATCAATACAGTGCCTAACATGGTGAAATTTCCAGTATTCTAACTCAAAAAATACTGACTTTTTCTTCCATGGACTTGCAACCTTCTTTGCCTTCTTCAATTTCTTCCCAAATTCAAATTTGATTTGTTCTTGCTCTGCTAACACTTCTTCTCCGGATAGGGTTCGACGCGGCTGCCCAAACTCTTGTTGTCCATTAAAAGCAGCCTTCTGCCTTCTATAAGGATGATGTAGAGGCAAATATCGACGATGCCCTTGGTAGCACATTTTCCTACTATGAGTCAAATATTTAGCTACGGTGTCATCTCCACAAACTGGACAACACTTATAACCCTTATTAACGCAGCCAGATAAATTTTCGTAAGCAGGGAAGTCATTTATCATCCACATTAAAACTGCTTTTAAAGTGAAAAATGATTTGTTATACGCGTCATACATATTTGGTTCCCCTTCCTTCCAAAGCTTTTTTAAATCAATCATCGGTTGTAAGTAGATGTCGATGTTATTACCAGGCTCATGCGGGCCAGGGACCAATATCGACAACATCATAAATTTTTTTTTCATACATAACCAGGGAGGAAGATTGTAAGTCACCAATATGACTGGCCAGCAACTATATCTATTAGATAGGCCATTATTGTGCGGGTTTACACCATCCTCCGATAAAGCCAAGCGAAGGTTTCTCGGTTCACTACCAAAGGATGGCCACCTATAATCTATATTTTTCCAAGATGGAGAGTCGGCTGGATGTCGCATTTTACCATCTTGTGTCCGCTGTTGCGCATGCCAACACATTAGTTCAGCGGTGGAAGGAGATTTAAACATACGTTTAAATCTAGGAATTATTGGAAAATACCACATGACTTTTGCTGGAAGATTAATCCTCTCTTCACCTTTCTTTGTCAACTTCCACCGAGAAAGTCGACACTTAGGACACTTGGTTGCATCAGCATGTACACCCCTGTACAGTACACAGTCATTCGGACATGAATGGAACTTTATATACTCTAGACCTAAATTGGAGAGGTTTTTTTTTGCTTCATATGCATTACTAGGTAACACATTATCTTTGGGAAGTAGAGACCCAACAGAAGAAAGGAGGTCAGTGAAGGCACTATCGGTAATACCAAACCTAGATTTCCAGTTATGCAACTTCAACATCGACTCTAACTTAGTACAGTCACTACCCTCATATAGAGGTTGCTCAGCATCGGCTACGAACCTCCTAAACTGATATGAATCATTATCATTGACTCGAGTTATATGCCGCTTCACAAACATCGACAGTTTCCGAAGCAGCGACATGCTCCTGATCTTGCTCTGACGCTTCATCAGAGGCTTGCTCAAGAGGTGGGTCTGGAGCTTGCTCTTCAGGTGGACAACTAGCACTTGAAGATTTAGGACCCGTAGAAGCAGTCTCCCCGTGCCAAACCCAATGCACATAACCTAGACAAAAGCCATTGTCATAGATATGGCCCCTGATTGTTTTTATAGAGAATTTTTTAAAATTGGCGCATCGTCCACAAGGGCAAGGAATTTTGTTACGATCTTCAGAATTTTCTTCAGCATATATCAAGAAGTTTTCCACCCCCATTTCAAATGCTAAAGAATCCCTATCTTGCAAAATCCATGTCTTATCCATCAAATTTCCCTACCTGATAGCCACTATAAATATTAAAAATCCAACACATACCTATTTATAATTATTTAATAAAAGGCATATCAAATTTGTGTTGGTTACTGTAGGGATTAATTATATAAACTTAGAAAGGAGTAAATACCTTGATATCCTAATAATTTATAGTACTAATTCATTACTCTAAGATCCTATACATATACCCAATTAATTACAAAACTAGACTAAATTTATAAACTAGACTAAATTAAACCAAGATAATTAAAACAAATTAAACCAAGATATTTGAAAATATCACATAATTAAAAACCAATAATTCCAACATTCACAGCCCAGACAATTGTTAAATTTCCTTCACATAAATAAAACTCAGTGAGAACTTGAGTATTGAAACAAATTCAGCCCATAAATAAATAAATTAAAATTATCTGTTACTTGTATTTGTGAGAAGGATAATTATACAAAACAATTACTATAATACAACACAAGTAACAGATAGTTCATATCAGGAATGCAGAGACTTCATATCAGAGAAATGACTATCATACAAAACAAGAAATGCAGAGACTTATTCATATCTGAGACCTGTTCAAATGCAGCCCCAAAACCCCCCCCAAAACACACTAATATGTATGAACAACCCCCAGAAAACACATAATTAAAAACAAAACAGAAACATTTATATTTACATCAATGTACCTAAAACATTGATTTACATCAGTGTACCTAAAATATTTAACACGACATAAAATTCCCAAAAACAGGACATAAAACCCCCAAAAAGAAACAAACATAAAACCCCCAAAAACATAAAACATTTACATGCACAAAGAAGAAAAACAGTAAAGAAGAAAAGAAGATAAACATAAAACATTTACATGCACAAAGAAGATATTAACATAAAAATGAGGGAGATAAACAGTAAAGAAGTAAAGAAGAATATACCTCCGGATGCTTTCAATGTTCCGAAACCCCAATGTTCTAAACCCTCAGTGCTCCAACCTCCAAATGCTGTCTACCTCCAGATACTAGCTCCAACCTCCAGATACTAGCTCAATTTCAAGTTTAATTTGCTCTAATTTGAAGCTCCAAATCTTGAATTAGAATTGGGGCTAAAATTAGGGTTTCAGAGAAAAGAGAGAAGAGACGGTTAACAGAGACTAAGGTAAGAAGAGAGAAGAAAGGTAAGAAGACTAAGAGAGAAGGAGGGGAGAGACGAGAGAGGCGAGGGTCGGGGAGAGATGAGAGGCTTGCGGGAGGTTTTTTGGAAAAGGGGGGGAAAATATGTTAAAGTGAATTTTTGTTAAAATTAAAGGGGGAAAGTGTACTGAAAAGCGGGGGGGGGGGGAGTTAAGTAATTTTTATTTTTTTTAAAAGGCCATAGACAACGGTTAATAAAATGAACCGATGTCAAAGTTAAAAACAAATTTGTGGCCTTTTTAATTTCTGAAGATAGACAACGGCTACTAACTGAAACCGATGTCAATATGCGTATTCAACATCGCTTTTTACAAAACCGATGTTAAACTGCATTTTAACATCGGGTGCATTACATGCCGATGTCTAAGGACCGATGTCGTATCTACTATTTCTAGTAGTGTAAGTACACATTCCCTTTTCTAACTCCAGTTAGAACCACTTTATTGTCCTTCTTACTTGTGACAATACAAGCTTCAGAATTGAAGGAAACAGTATTCCCTCTGTCACATAGTTGACTGATGCTCAATAAATTGTGTTTGAGACCATCAACCAATGCAACTTCATCAATGATGACATTTTCTTTTGAAATCAAGCCATATCCCATAGTGAACCCTTTGCTGTCATCTCCAAAGGTTATGCTAGGGCCAGCTCTCTCCTTAAACTCTGTGAGCAGGGTGAAATCTCCTGTCATGTGTCTTGAACAGCCACTGTCCAAGTACCATAGATTCCTTCTTTTTCCCTGCACACAGCAAAATCAATCAAGTTGATTTTGGTACCCAAGTTTCCTTGGGTCCAGCCTTGTTAGTCTTTTTCCTAGACTTCATTCCTCCTGCATCTTTTGACTTAGGTAACTTTGGGTCAACCTTGGTCTCAGATGTGGTTGGTTGAAGTGTAGGGTTAGTCACAGAATCATTTAACACATTTGATTGAATTTGATAAGGCATAGGTTGTGCAAACATGTTATTCCACATAGGCATATTGTATGGCATTTGAGGCATACTAAATGCAGTAAAATAAGGATTATTAATATATGGCATGTTTGCAAAATATACATGGGGATTCTGGTGAGACATAACAGGCATAGCATGCAGAGGTGACATAGACATGTTAGGCATGGAGGGATTTGAAGGCATGGGAGCATTTTTAACAGATTTGCAATTATCAGATAGATGATTAACACTTTTACAATACACACAGATTTTTCTAGGAGCATGCCTATCAGGATGTAATTGTTATGTTTATTAATCCCTACCTTCCCATTTCTTTTAGATTTTCTTTTAGTTTCCTTTTTTATCCTCAACCAACTTAAGCCTTTCTTTCAGCTGATCTAAAGTCATGTGTCCTATATTCACCTTACTGACATCTCTGGATGTGCTAGCTCCTTCTTTGACAAAGTTCTTGAGAGTTGAATTATTCTTTTTATTGAGGTTTTTATTTTTAAAAGAACTTGCCTGTTTTAATTGATGAGCCTTCAACGGATGCTCCTTTTCTTCCTTCAACGGATAACTTTCATCATCCGTTGATTCCACATCCGTTGACAATCCATCAATTAATTCTAACTCCTTTTTGTTTTTCTTCCAGGCATCCTCACAGAATGATTCAATTCCCTGAACCTTTGCAATCTGAACACTAACATCCCTAGATGTTTTCCAGGCCTTGATTACCTCTTGCTCACTTTCTAACTGTATAGAAAGAATTTCTACTTTCTTAACAGCTTCTGCTAGTTCACTCTCAACAGTCAAGCATTTAAGTTTTATCTTTTCAAGCTCAATTACCTGATCCTCTAACACAACATTCCTATCACTTAAAAACACATTATTCTCCTTGATCCTAGTGTTTTCTTTTGCTAGTGATTTAAGGGAAACACGCAAATGATATAATTCACTGGACATATCATTTATGGCTTCATTGCATTCATGTTTAGAAAGCTGAGAGAGATCAGTAGTAATTACCTGGTTGCTTGATGAACTAGTTTCATTTTCATCAGAATTAGCCATCAGGGCTAGGTTGACATATTCCATATCATCATCTTCATTGACCCCATCTGCTGCCCAATCATCTTGAGTGAGAAAAGCTCTTTCCTTTTGTTTGAGTAAATCAAAATACTTCTTTTTGTAATCAACTTGCTCAAATTTCTTTTTATCAGAAGTTGGCTTTCTACACTCACTTGCAAAGTGTCCACTAATGCCACAGTTGTAACATTTGAACTTTGATTTGTCCCCCATGTTTTTGTTTGGCTTAGTGAACTTTGTATTTTTTCTGAACTTCATCTTTGCAAACCTCCTGGACAGAAAAGCCAGATGTTCATCAACATCATCAGAGTCATCCTGACTGGAATTGTCTTCATCCTCAGCTGCTTGCTCTTTACCCTTGCTTGATTCTGATTTGCTTGTGCCAATTTTGAGACTTGGCATTGTCTTCTCCTCATTCCTGGCTTCTATCTTCTCACTGTCAGCTACAAGAGCAACTGTTCCTCCTTTTCTCTTTCCTTTTTCCAACAGCTCATCCTGCTCCATTTCAAGTTCATAAGTCTTCAGAATTCCATATAATCTTTTAAGTGTGAAGTTCTTATAATCTTGAGAATTTCTTAAAGAGACAGTCATGGGCTTCCATTCCTTTGGTAGAGACCTAAGAAATTTTAAGTTGGAATCCTTGACTTGGTACACTCTACCATACAGCTTCAATCCATTTAACAGTTTCTGAAATCTGTTGAAGGTATCATTTAATGATTCACCTTCTTCAAAGTGAAAATATTCATACTGTTGAATAAGAAGCTGCATCTTGTTCTCTCTGACCTGCTCAGTACCTTCACAGATGATTTGTATAGTATCCCAAACTTCCTTTGCAGTTTGGCTATTGATGACATTGTCAAACATATCTTGATCTAAGCCATTAAACAAAATGTTCATGGCTCTCTTGTCCTTGCGGATTTCTTCCATGTCTTCAATAGTGCATTCTGCTTTTGGCTTGGGAATGGACTGTCCAACAGCAACTGTTGCAGTAGCAGCTGTGGCTACTTTGTGAGGGATGTGAGGACCATTTTCAATACAGTTGATGTAGCTTTCATCTTGAGAAAGAAGATGTAAATGCATCTTCACTTTCCAGTGATGATAATTATCTTTTTCCAGGACTGGGATCTTTATACCAATATCTTTCCTACTCATGATGGTAGCAGGAGGATTCTTCTGTGCACTCATGATGTTAGCAAAATAGATCTTTAAACTCTTTGTATGTTAAGAGCTCGCTCTGATACCAATTGTTATTCCCAGTGGACTAACAATGAGATTTACAGAAGGGGGGTTGAATGTAAATCTTAAAACTTTTTAAGTTTTGAGCAGTTTCTAAGGCTAAATGTTTCTGAAAACAAGTGTGTGTGTGAATTGCTTAAAGCCAATGCAGACAGATATATATTCAAACACAAATGTAAAGAACACAAAGATCTTAAAAACTTTTCTGGTGGATTTGTTGTTCCACCAGAGATGTGTTATTTCAGAAAATCTGTGATTCAAAGAATTAAATCACAGCTGCTTCCTAGTACAAACTAGATGATTTTCTCTCTGGATATTTCTAAACAGCTCAGGAAAATTCTCATCTAATTACTAGCTGCTACTTGGTTTACATAACACCAAGTTTACAAGTGAAGACAAAACTGTAAAAAACAATTGAAAGGATTCTTCACATGTTTCTTCTTCATTTCTCTATCCAATGCAATCTAGGATAATCTGTGAATCTTTGAATACTTCCTTGTTTGCATCAGAATGGGAATGGTGCATTTTCTTGATTCCTCCTAGAGGCTTCCACATTCCAGTTTGTCTTTGTCAACCCATGTGCCTCTGTCAGCTTATGAATTGTCACTATCAACTGCTAATGAACTAAGCATCCGTTGAAGCTTTCATCCATTGATGCCTTATCCGTTGAGGCTTTATCCGTTGAAGCTTTATCTGTTGATGCATTATCAGTTGAAGTCTTTATCCGTTGAAGCACTTATCCATTGATGGATATTATCCGTTGAAGCATTAGAGATATCCGTTGAAGCTTTGTTTCTTATCCGTTGAAGGTCTTCAATATCAGTTGATACTTCTTCACTTATACAAAATTACAAGGCATGAAATATTTACAATTAGCCCTCCTATTTGCATATCCACTAGTAGTCAACATGACTGATACTTTCCTACAACATCTAAGAATTACAACTTGAATCCAGAGAATGAAATGTGCTACAATACTAAACTTATTGCTAAGTAAAGCTACTCCTTCAACGGATAGCCAAGATGGTCTTATCCGTTGAGGCTACAATCACTAGATTTCTACTTAAGTGTTTTGTTTAACTTATCATCAAACTAATACACATATTCCTAACAAGGATTCCAGGTTGAACGGAAGAAGCTAGCTGAAGACTTTTGTAACAGGTTAAGTATGAAAGTTTGTAAGAATGTTTAATTTTCAGATGTAAGTTTCAGTAGTTGGGATTTAGAACATTTGTAATATAAGTAAGTAAGTTATGGCTTGTGTGCATACTTTAACCAGTTGCGATCCGTGGATTGAGGTAAGTAGGGTCACTGCATATTATTATTTTCTTTATTATTGTCATAATCAGGTTTATGTATGGTGTGTGTGTTGTGGACCCCAAACTTCTGACTCAGGATTGAAGGGCGTCACAAGTTTAGTATCAAAGCTACAGGTTATAAGTCACTGACACAAGCCTAGATTTTTGGGAATGGGTAGAGGGTTAGGATTAGAAGTAAGGAATAGAAAGATAGAATATTGAGAGGTTGAGTGCGACTGAATAATATGTGTTAGTATGTTCTTGTGGTGGTTCGAGATTCTTATCTTACGATATGATTTTCAGATAGCAGCGATGACAGATGCCTTTATTCCAATACCAGCTGATCATTCTGAGCCTTTAGTCGGAGGACCGTCATCTGATCCACGTCCTGCTCTTCTACCGGTGTTGGCTATACTACCTCCTGTTGTGACGGCTGTACACTGCGAGCTATTCCACCTCTTGGTATGAGGCCACCTATCCGAGGACCCCCACCTGCTGATTCTGATTCTACTGGCCATTCAGTTGCGGGTTCACCATTTCAGTCTACTCCATACCATGTTCCTTATTTCCGGTATGAGGCTCTTCTTTTGGAGTGAGAGGCCCTGTTGGCATAGATTTAGGAGCTAGAGCACATTGTGTGGACTATAGATGTTGACAGGAGTGCGATGGAGCTTCAAGAGGAGATTCATGTGACTCGGAGGGTTCTTGAGGCTAGATTGCATGGAGCTACTTGTGAGTATGCATGCCCTAATGCTCTTATGGGCTGGGCTAGAGAGGTGATGGAGGATCTTGCGAGGCTTGGTGGGCTAGAGTTTCCCTGGAGCTGGAGACAGAGATGCAGAGACAGAGATGGTGAGACAGAGTTGCTGTGGTAGTTTTTATATGTACACTAGTGTGTAGTGTGTATCAATAGACTTTTGGTTTGTATTTATAGACTAGACTTGCTGATTATTGTGTAGGCTTGTTGTACCCTTTTGTTGTTGCTAAAGCGTTTTCACGCTTGTACTACCAAAACTTTGATATATATATATATCAGTTCTTTTCTTTTCCAGCATTGTCATTTACATTACTGCACCTGTTTTATCTTACTTTATTTACTACACCAGTTATAAACTCTTGTAATACCATATACCCTTAACTGTTTATATTCTGTAAAGAAGCATGCGATTTACTTAGTTCAACCATTACAAATGTTTTCAAAAAGAGATATTTCTGTTTATACAAAACTTTTCACAAAAAGGATTTGATTTCAAAGGCTAAATAATTTGTTTGATTCTTTATAGAAAATGCCTCCCAGAAGAAATACCCGTTCTACCAACCAGAGTGAAGAAACCAACAACAACAACAACAATCAAGACAATAATAACCATAATGCAAATCCAGGTCCCATAGACCCAACAGTAGCCCAGATTCTCCAGATCTTGGCTCAACAAAAAATCAAACTAACTCAATAGCAGCAAAGACAGACTAACCCTTAGGTAATATTTAAGACTTTTCAGGCAGAGAATCCATCGAAATTCAAGGGTTCTTTAGACCCGATTGAAGCGAGAGTTTGGTTAAAGGAGATAGAGAAGTCATTTGCTTTGGTTAAGGTGAGAGAGGAACAGAAAGTTAAGTTTGCAAGTTATTATTTGAAGAATGAAGCCACCTACCGGTCGAAAACTGTTAAGACATTGGAAGGTAAAGATGTTATCACTTGGGAGAGATACAACGAATTGTTTATAGAGAAGTATTTTCCCCAGTTTATTCAGGATCAAATAGAATTGAAGTTCCTAGAGTTAAAGCAAGTAAATATGTCAGTAGAAGACTATGGAAGTAAGTTTAAAGAATTGTCAAGGTTTGTACCCTCGTATGTGGATTGATAGGAAGAAAGCTAAGAGATTCCAACAAGGACTTAAGCCATGGATCAGAGGGAAGTTAGCCATATTTGAATTGGACACTTATGCAGGAGTTGTACAGAAGGCTATGATTGCAGAAATGGAGAGCGAAATGTCACAGAAGGAGAAGAAGAGTAAGAAAAGAAAGTTTGAAGGAAATGAGGGACAGTCACAAGCAGGGAAGTTTCCAAATTTTAACCAAAAGAAAGGAAAGTTTCAGCCAGGGAAAAATTTTAATTTTAAGAAGCAAAATGTAGGCGACGGAGGACAGGGTAATCGTCCAGGCACTGGGAACCAGCCAAATCAGCTAAGGCTAACTTTACCAGATTGTCAGGTATGCAGAAAGAAACATGGAGGAGTTTGTAACAAGTTGAATGTGGTTTGTCATAGATGTAACCAGAAAGGGCACTATTCAAGAGAGTGTCATAACCAGCCAGCCAGAGAGCCAGTAAATAAGGACCAGCCTATCCGGAATCCAGCAGTCAAGGTTCTAACAATCGGATTTACATGTTTTAAGTGCGGAAAGCCAGGACACATAGCAAGGGATTGCAAGACACCGGTCCCAGTTAGTAATGCATTGAAAATCATGGTATCCACTTCAGTAGTGAATGAGCTTCACAGAGCTAGATTTTTTTTGACATGTCTGTGAAGGACGCTATTCAGGACACTGATATTGTGGCAGGTACACTTACTGTAAATTCTTTATGTGCCAAAATGTTAGTAGATTCGGGAGCAACTTGATCATTTATTTTTCAAGATTTTGTTGATAAGTTGAATTGTCCAGTTGAATTGTTAAATGAAATAATGACTGGGGAATTAGGAAATCAAGTATGTGCGAACTGTGAGATTGAGATTTTTGGTAATAAGTTTTGTGTGGATTTGATACCATTTAAGTTAGGAGAGTTTGACGTTATTTTAGGAATGGACTGGCTATCTAAGCATGATGCTCAGGTAGACTATCGTAATAAGAAGGTAGTTTTGAAGACGCCGGATGAGAAAGTGGTGACATTTAGAGGTCAGAGGCAAGCAAAGAAGTTCTTAATGATGATTCAAGTTAAGAAGTTACTGCGACAAGGATGTGAGCATTTCATTGCTTATGTGATCGACAGAAATCAGGAGCCAGCAAAACTTGAAGATATTCCAGTAGTCAATGAGTTTCCAGACGTATTCCCCGATGAGTTACCAGGACTTCCTTTAGATAGAGAAATTGAGTTTGTAATCGATTTAGCACCTGGAATGGAACCAGTATCCAAGGTCCCGTATAGAATGGCGCCCATAGAAATGAAGGAGTTAGCAAAGTAGTTGCAAGAGTTGTTAGATAAATGAGTAATTAGACCCAGTGTGTCCCCATGGGGTGCACCGATATTATTTGTTAAGAAGAAGGACAGAAGCATGAGATTATGCATCAATTATCGGGAGCTCAATAAGCTTATAATCAAGAATAAGTATCCATTACCTCGAATTGATGATTTGTTCGACCAGTTGAAGGGAGCCAAGTATTTTTCTAAGATTGATCTGAGATCTGGATATCACCAATTGAAGATTAAACCAGAAGATATACCAAAGACAGCTTTCAGAATAAGGTACGGTCATTATGAATTCTTAGTAATGTCTTTTGGATTAACTAATGCCCCAGCAGCGTTTATGGACTTGATGAACAGAATTTTCAAGGATTATTTGGACAAGTTTGTTATTGTGTTTATAGATGATATTTTAATTTACTCAAAGTCAGCAGAAGACCATGCGGAGCATTTGAGAATATCTTTGGAAATTTTGAGGAAGGAAAAGTTGTATGCTAAATTCTCAAAGTGTGAGTTTTGGTTACAGGAAATTCAGTTCTTAGGACACATAGTCAGTAATGAAGGGATCAAAGTGGACCCGACAAAGATTGAAGCTATTACAAATTGGGAAAGGCCAAAAACACCAACATAAGTGAGAAGTTTTTTGGGATTAGCGGGATATTATCGACGCTTTGTTCAAGATTTCTCAAAGATTGTGACGTCTTTGACGAAGCTTACCAGGAAGAATGAAAAGTTTATATGGAACAATATGTGTGAAGAAAGTTTTCAAGAATTGAAGAAGAGACTAATCACGGCACCTGTTTTATCACTTCCAGATGATCAAGAAAATTTTGTAATCTATAGTGATGCTTCTCATAAGGGATTAGGTGTGTTCTGATGCAGCACAACAAGGTTATTGCATATGCATCGAGACAACTGAAACCTCATGAGCAGAAGTATCCTACTCATGACTTGGAGCTAGCATCCATAGTATTCGCTTTGAATATTAGGAGACATTATTTATATGGAGAAAGATGTGAGATTTAAACGGATGATAAAGGTTTGAAATACATATTCACACAAAAGAACTTAACATAAGACATAGAAGATAGTTGGAGTTGATCAAGGACTACGACTGTACGATTAATTATCACCCAGGTAAAGCAAATGTTGTGGCATATGCATTAAGTCGAAAAAAAAGTTGAATGTGTTGACAGTACCCGAGGAATTATACAAGGAATTTCAGAAATTGGAATTGGAAATTAGAGTTTGCAAACCTGATGAAGCAAGGATGTATAGTATGACTTTTCAGCCAGAATTGTTAGAAAAGATAAAGAAGTGTCAAGAGGAAGTAATGGATCAGGACATCAATCGTTTAGTAGGTGAAGAGTTGTGCACTCAAAAGGATGATCAAGGTATTCTCAGGTTTTTTTCTAGAATTTGGATTCCACCAGTGACAGAGTTGAAAAATGAAATTCTACAGGAAGCTCATAATTCAAAGTATTCAATCCATCCAGGGAGTACTAAGATGTACAGAGATTTAAAGGAAAATTATTGGTGGCCATATATGAAGAGAGAAATTGCGGAATGGGTCAGAAAATGTTATACATATCAGAGGGTCAAGGCAGAGCACCAGAGACCAAGTGGACTATTTTAACCATTAGAGATTCCAGAATGGAAGTGGGAGCATATCGCGATGGATTTTATAGTTGGATTACCAAGGACACAAGCAAACCACGATGTCATTTGGGTTATAGTGGACAAACTTACTAAATCAGCTCATTTTCTGCCTATAAATGAAAGGTTTTCACTAGACAAGTTGGTTCACATGTATCTGAAAGAGATAGTAGTTCGTCATGGAGTCCTTGTGTCCATCGTATCCGATCGAGATCCGAGATTTAATTCGAGATTTTGGAGAAGTTTTCAAGAATGTTTGAGAACTAGATTGAATATGACTACAACTTACCATCCACATATAGATGGCCAAAGCGAGAGAACGATTTAGACAATTGAGGACATGTTACATGTTTGTGCTATTGATTTTAAAGGAAGTTGGGATGAGCATTTACCCTGAGTAGAATTTGCTTACAACAACAGTTACCATGCCAGCATTGGGATGCCACCCTACGAAGCCCTTTATGGATGTAAATATCGATCACCGGTATATTGGGATGAAGTAGGAGAACGCAAGATACTTGGACCCGAATTAGTGCAGCAAATGAAATAAGTTGTTGAAGTTATTCATAAAAGGTTAATTGCAGCCCAAGACCGTCAAAGAAAGTATGCAGATGAATCAAGAAAGTATATGGAATTTGAAGATGGAAATTTAGTATTGTTAAATGTGTCACCGTGGAAAGGATTAACGAGATTTGGAAAGAAAGGAAAGCTGACTCCTAGATATGTCGGACCTTTTGAGATTTTGAAGCACGTCGACAAGGTAGTCTATGAACTGGCATTACCCCCGCATATGGAGCACATTCATAATGTCTTTCACGTATCGATGCTTAAGAAGTATAATCCAGATTCCAGGCATGTAATTGAGTACTAGCCGATAGAACTTCAAGCGGATTTGTCCTACGTAGAGAATCCAATTGAGATTCTAGATGAAAGAGAGAAAGTGCTGAGAAATAAAGTTGTAAAGTTCGTAAGAGTATTATCGAGAAACCCGAAGGTTGAAGAATCAACCTGGGAGCTAGAAAGTGATATGCGAGAAAAGTACCTTCAATTTTTTTCTTAGGAGATTCTGAGGACATAATCCTTTTAAGGGAGAAGGATGTATTATCTTGGATATATCGTGTAATTATTTTTATCAATAAATAAAAATTCTGTATTTATTCTGTGAATTTTGGTGAATTATTTATTAAGTGGTATTTGTGTTTGGATATTTAAATATGATAAAATTTGAGTATTTTAATTTTTATATGTCCAAAATAAAGTGTAGATAATTGTGATATTTTTCTATAAATTTTTATGTTGTTCTATGATTTTATAAATGATTTATGAGTTTAATAAATTATTTTTCCGAGTATTTATAAACTATTTTGTATAATCGGGAACCAACCAACTTCAACCGTTTTTACGTTTTTACAACCCAGAAGTATCGGGAAAACTTCTTCCTAACCTAATTGCAATATTTCGAGCATTTTCCATGTTTTGACTATTTCGATCCGGAGTACGATTTTCCCTCTGCGGGTCCCGGCGCAAAATTTTCTATACAATATTCGTTTCGGTAAATCAATAAAACCCGTATTTTTGAGAAACGAGATATTTTGATTAAAATATTGTATTATCTTCTCGTAATTCGTATAACCAAAGCGCTGAGACCAAGTCTGTATTTACAAAATGTATAGTTTTGGATAATTATCCTAAAACCGGTACCGATTTGGATCTGTTTTATCAAATAAACGTAATATTTTATATCTGATATGATCCAAAGGGGTACCAATATTCCGTAAATATAAATAGCCTTTACCGTAATTTATTTTGTACAAAAAATCATTTACAGTCAATAAATTATATACTTTTCAGAGAAAATCATAATATCCATAATAGTTTCTAAAAATCAAACACTAATTTCAAGGCGTTACCGATATCCGATTCTGAAGTTCAAGTAACCAAAACAGAGGTATTGAGGAGTAATATGAGATTCAAGAACTTGTTTTACTACAGAATCAAAGGTTAATTTCTTATAATTTTATTTATTTTCGAATTATTTTAAATTAAGTTATGAATTTTTGATTTTGATGTTGTTTGGGTGATTTGATGCTTGCATGTTGTAGATAATTTCATCATGATCATTTTGGTATATCATTTGTTGAATTTGGAGTTCAATAACATGCTCAAATTTGTGTTTTAATTCTGAATTGTAAAATTAGGGTTTATAACCCGTATGAATGTTTTCAGTTGAATTTGGGGGTTTCTGTTCTAGGGATTATTAGATTGATTGGTTGGTATGGATGTGTAGAGCTTGAAAAGAGGAATCGATTGGTGGTGGTTTCATGAACAAACGATACCGGAATCGAGCTGGCCGGAGAAAAGAAGAACTCGCCATCCAACGAGTTTTCTTCGGGACTTTCCGGCCAACTCAGGGGTTATTTGTGTGATTTAATTGCATAAATAGATTCCCGGTGTTGTGTAGATCATATGTGGAGCTTGTGGAGGTGTGAGGATTCTGGGAATGAATTCTCCGGCGAGGCAGGGTGTTTTCCGGCGAACCCCTGTACTTTTTTACAGTTTATTCCCTTAAGTTTTGGGGAAGAAACAATTAAGTCCCTGTAGTTTCTGGAATTTACAAAATTAGGATTCCTGTTTTAAAAAATTATAAAAATCATATTTTCTATTTATTTTAATTTCAGAAATTCGTTTTCAATTATTAAAAATTCTAAAAATCATTATTTTAATTCCAAAAATTATTTTTAATTCAAAAATAAATCTGAATGAATGAATGAATTAATTAATTATAGTTATAATTAATTAGTTAATTGGTTAATTAATTCGAATATTAATTGATTAATTGTTATTATTAATTATTAATTAATTTTAATTGATTATTTAATTAGATTTAATTATTTATTTTGATTTAAAAATTCTGAAAAATAGTTCCGAGCTTTAAAATATTATTTTAAATTGTTTTCGAGACTCGATAATTATTATAAAATGATTTTAAAGCTAGATTCGGGCAATCGAACCCTGTTAATTGTTTTTAAATGATTCAACGACCCCTTTTAATTACGAAAAATGTTAAAAAATTCATATTAAATATCTGAAAAATCATTTTAACACCGAATCTGCTTTAAAAAATTACTTTATCGAATATCTTATGTGCTCTGTGCTATATGTGATCCGATTGATGTACGATATGCATATATGTGTATTGTTTGACTGTTTTAATCGAAATTTTCAATTCGTAAATCAGATTTGGGTGAAATGAAAGATAGATAGAAGCTTATAACGAATAGAATCAAGTAAGAGTAAGTATTGATAGACATTTGTGATGTCTGAGCAGAAGAAGCGAGGCGTAGGAAGGGAAAGAAACTAGTTGGTGAATAAGAGATAGTGATCGAGAACAAGTGAAGTGTTAACGAGTCAAGATAAGGCAAGTACTTCTGAACCTTTCTCGAGATATATGTTTGGAATAGTTGTGTTTTATATTGCAAGTGCTTTGAAGCACGTAACCCTAAACCTTGATTCCAGTTATTGAGCTTTGAGCCGTAAGCCTCATTCTTTGTAAACCATTTATTATCGAATACCTAGATATGAACTACATATATACGATACTACTCCACAAATACATATAAACTAAATACCAATCACTAAACCGAACTTGTTTGACATACAAACCTTCATACCTTATGTATCAGAAGGCTAATTAGTATAACCACGAGACCTTGATTCTTTCATTATCTGTTTCTCTTACCGGCTAATAGCCAATCTTTGTACTTACCCTGTTATATCCTGTTGGTGATTGCAAATCACCTTATGCTTAAAAACCAATGTTGTTTATGATTCCGTTTATTGATTTACTTTATTTATTCTGTTATTGTTATAGAATTGAATTGCTTTATAAAATGTGGACCAAATTCATGGCCAGACCAGATTGGTGATCATGTTAGGTCAATGCGTGCCTTGGATCCAGTAATTAGAGCAGAGCTGTGTGCCTTGATCAAGGTTAGTGCGTGACTAATCAGTAGCCTAACCTTGGTTTTTAAAATAAAAATTGAATATCCAATTCTAATCATTGCTTATAAAGAAACTTGATACCCTAAATTATTTCACTTTATCATTGCTTAATCTCAGTATTGTCACTGTGATTTACTGAGCTAGTTAGGTCACTTGTGCGATTCTGTTTATGTTTTTTTCCAGTTAAAAATGAACCTGTTGGTAGCGAGGATACCCAATCAAGTGTGCGAGCTAGGATTCCAGGTTGAGTGGAATAAGCTAGCTGAAGACTTTTGTAATAGGTCAAGTATGTAGGTTTGTAAGAATGTTTAATATTCAGATTTAAGTTTAAATAGTTGAGATTTGGAACGTTTGTAATATAAGTAAGTAAGTTGTGGCTTGTGTCCATACTTTAACCTATTGCGATCCGCGGTAGAGGTAAGTAGGGTCACTGCATATTATTATTATCTTTATTATTTTCATAATCAGGTTTACGTATGGAGTGTGTGTGTGTTGTGGACCCCCAAACTTCTGACCCGGGTTTGGAGGGCGCCACAGCAGATGCTCCAAGGAAGAAGTATCAAAAGTATGGCTCAATAAATCTCCTAACTCACCTTTGTAGAAAGGATGTTAGTGAGCCAAAAGTGGGATCATGCAAATATAACGAGGCATTGGCTGAAGATCTCTATTCATTCCGTGACAAGTTTGATTGCATTTCTTGCAATATGAAGGTTATGACAAGTTGTCATAAATTGAAAAAAGATCTCAAGAAAGTAAATCTTGGATCTACAGCTAAAAAGGATAATGCTAATCAAACTATGAATGATATTCTTTTTTAAAGTTCAAACTCTACTTCTGCAACTTCTGTGAAAAAGAAGAAAGTACCCAACACTTTTTGGCTAGCTAAACATACTTAATTTTCATTGCGTGCATGGAAAGAAGAATAAAATCATATGGATCATTGACAATGGATGTTCCAGGCATATGACAGGTGATAAAGCCCTGCTATCACAATTTGAGGAGATGGCTGGCCCATTAGTGACTGTTGGAGAGAATAACAAAAGATTCACAGTGAGATATGATAAGTTGATTTCTAGAAATGTTGTCACTGAAGATGTAGCACTAGTTATTGGTCTTGATGTAAATCTTCTAAGTGTCAACCAATTTACAGACAAAAGGTTCAAGGTGATATTTGACAAAGAAGACTACTCAATCACTAGCAAGAAAACTGGTGAAGTTGCTCTCAAAGGAGCAAGGAAAGGAAGCCTGTTTGTTGCAGATTTAAATTCAGCAAACAAGGATGGAATTTGTTGCTTCTACACCAAGGCATCCATTGAGCAAAGCAAGCTGTGGCACAAGAAACTCTCTCACCTGAATTATAAAGCAATTAGTACCTTGGTGAAAAAGGAATTCGTGAGAAACATGCCAAATATGGAATTTACTCAAGATGAAGTTTGCGAGGCTTGTCAAAAAGGCAAAATAAAGAGGTCTAGTCACAAGAGAGACTAAAAATTCAATAAGTGCACCATTGCAGCTTATTCACATGGACCTGTTTGGACCAATTAATGTCTTGTCTATTTCAAGAAAGAAGTATGCACTGGTGATGGTGGATGACCACTCAAGGTAAACTTGGGTGGAATTTATGCATTCAAAAAATGAAACTCCACACATCTTTATTGAACACATAATTATGTTAAAATATTGAAAAGTGATAATGGCACAGAATTGAGGAATGCAACTTTAAGTGAATTCTGCAAAGATAATGGCATTGTTTAAGAGTTCTCAGCTGCAAGAACACCCCAATAAAATGGTATAGTTGAAAGGAAAAATAGAACTCTAGTTGAAGTTGTAAGAATAATGCTGCAAGATGCCAATTTGTCAACTAATTTTTGGGAAGAAGCTGTCAATACTGCTTGCTATACTCAAAATAAATATCTAATCAACAAAAACCTTGGAAAATCACCTTACTCAATTCTATCAAAAAGAAAGCCTACCGTGAAACATCTGCATGTGTTTGGAAGCAAATGCTTTATGCTCAAAGACAACTCTGAATATGTTGGAAAATTTGCCTCTAAAGTTTTTGAAGCTATGTTTCTGGGATGTTCATTGGAAAGAACTACCTACAGAGTTTATGTGCTTGAGCAAAAGAAAATTATGGAAAGCACTGATGAGACCTTTGATGATGATAAGTGTCCAGGCTTGAAATGCCTTGATGAAAATGAAGCTAAAGCCCTAAATTTGAAAATCTAAACATTGATAGTCATTCACTCATTCTGAAGATGATGCTGAGATTAACACAGACAACAGAATGGAAAAAGAAACAAATGAACCAGTGAACTATGGAAATGAGGACTTATCTCAAAGTAGAAGCTCACCTACATTTGATGGCACAAACTCAGGGGGAGAAAGAAATGATAGTTCTGTAAGTCATGCCAACAATGAAAATAAAACAACCAATTCTAGTCAACAAAATCACACCAGAAAATGGGATAAGAGTCATACAAGAGATGCAATAATTGGTGATCCAAATACTGGAGTGAGGACTAGGAGTGCAACTGTAAATGAATGCTTACATGCATGTTTTCTTTCACAAATTGAGCCTAAGAAAACTAAGGAAGCTCTACTTGATCTTGACTGGATATCTGCCATATAAAAAGAGCTAAATCAATTTGAAAGAAATAAAGTTTGGGAATTGGTTCCTGCACCAAAGAAGAGATGTATCATTGGAACAAAGTGGGTGTACAGGAACAAAATGGATGAGAATAGAATCGTGATAAGAAATAAAGCAAGACTGGTTGCCAAAGGCTACTCACAAGAAAAAGAAATTGATTATGATGAAACTTTTACTCCAGTTGCAAGACTTGAAGTAACAAGAATCTTTCTTGTATTCATTGCACATTTAAACTTCAAGGTATATCAAATGGATGTGAAGAGTGTATTCCTTAATGTGAATTGGAAGAAGAAGTCTATGTGCAACAACCACCTAGATTTGAAGATCCAGAATTTCCATATTTTGTTTATAAACTGTTAAAGGCTCTTTATGGATTAAAGGAAGCATCTAGAGTATGGTATGACGCATTGTCATAATCCTTACTCAAACATGGATTTACAATAGGTACAGTTGACAAGACTCAATTCTAAAAACAGCATGGTGGTGATATTATCCTAGTTCAAATCTATGTGGATGATATCATTTTTGGGTTTACAAATGAAAAGCTATGTCAAAGATTTTCTAAACTCACGTAGAGTGAGTATGAGATGAGCATGATGGGAGAACTAAGTTACTTTTTTGGCATTCAAGTTAGCCAAAAAAGTGATGGAATTTTTATCAGTCAAGCCAAGTATATCAAAAATTTATGGAAGAAATATGGAATGATTGACTGCTCACCTGCATCAACACCTATGTTTACAGCAACTAAGTTGGATGAAGATAAGAAAGGAAAAGTGTTGATATTTCAGGTTATAGAGGGATGATTAAATCTTTGATGTACTTAACTGCTAGTAGAGCAGACATCATGCTTGCATATGTCTGTGTGCTAGATTTCAAGCAAATCCTAAAGAATCACATTTCATGGCTGTCAAGAAGATTTTCAGATACTTGAAAGGGACACCAAACTTGGGATTGTGGTATCCTAAGGGAACTGGATTTGAAGCTGTTGGATACACAGATGCAAATTTTGCTGGATCTGGGTAGACAGGAAGAGTATAAATGGTAGCTGTCAATTTTTTGGTCAAAGACTCATATCCTGGTATAGTAAGAAACAACGATCTGTGTCAACTTCTACAGCTGAAGCTAAATACATAGCTGTTGGAAGTTGTTGTGCTCAAGTGCTTTGGATTAGAAATCAATTAATAAACTATGACCTAGTGTTACACAAAATTCTAATTATGTATGACAATACTAGTGCCATATCTATTATTGCTAATCCAGTTAATCATTCTAGAACTAACACATTGATGTAAGGTATCATTTTTGTTATTCCCAAAAAATCTAACAAAGAATTACAGAAGGGGGATTGAATGTAATTCTGGCTTCTTCAAATTTTAAGAAGTGTTCTATCTTGAATATATAACTATGTTTGATTTAGCTAAGGTGCGGAATGAAAGTTTTGAAGAAATCAAACACAAAGTAATCAAATACAAGTATTTAAAAACTTTCTGGTGGATTGAACTTTTCCACCAGAGATATATATAAATTTAAAAACCATGTGATACAAGATTTGCACACAGCCGCTTACAAGTTGAACTTACAAAGAACAGATAAATTCTTTACAAATATAGCTTTATCTATTTCTCAGGTAATTGCTTACTTACTTGGATACTATTCTACTTGCTACCCTTGGTTTATATATCATCAAGTTACATGATGAAAAGATAAACAAATAAGACAAAATATTTCTAGTCTAATTTCATGCTTCTTCATTTCTTTATCCAGCATATTTGAATATCTTCAGTTTAGCATGGAAATGGAAATGCTTCTTTGTTCTCTAAAACCTGTAAATAGGTTGCCACATTCCATTTGCATACAATCAACGCATTTGACTATCAAGTGACTATCAGCTGCTCTTGAATTTGATCATCCGTTGAAACTTTATGGGATCATCCGTTGAGACTTTAGTTGATCATCCGTTGAGAGTCTGCTTGATCATCCGTTGAAATCTTGTGAAATATCCGTTGAGAGCATCTTCATAGCAGTTAACTCTATTTCACTTATACAAGATTACAGGGCATCTAATATGTACAATTAGCCATCCTATCTTGCATATCAATCTAGTAGTCAACATGACTTAAAACATTCTATAACATCTAGTTCTCTAAGGCATTATAATATACGGAAATGTGCTACAAAACTTCTTAATACATAAGCTACCCTTTCAACGAATGTTAAAGTGATCATCCGTTAAAAGCTACAAATTTATAAACTTAAATCTACTAAGGCATTTTATTTATGTTATCATCAAGTACACAATATATTCCTAACAATCTCCCCCAATTTATGTCTATTGGAATTGTAGGCATAAATTAAGAGACACTTGATGATAACAAAATACTCTATGAATACAGACTGATTTCTAGTAGATAAAATTAACAAGTGCTTCAATTTATTGAAAATTATGTAGAGGAAGGTTTACAGAGAATCTCATAAGCCATTTTCAAGGTGCTCCTCTAGACTGAGCAAGTTTAACTTATTTCCTTAACTGTCTGAACATCTTTCCCAATTTCTCATTGTTTTCTTCAATTTGGTGTTGAAGTTGCCTGTAGAATTCAGATTCATCTTCATTTGTCTGATCCAGCATTTCTTGCATCTCCATAAGAGTTTCATTGCTTGAATTTTTTAGCTGATCTTCTATTCTGAAGAATCTTCTGGTGTATTTCTCATCCTTGAACACCATCAACCAGTATGGCCTCAAATGTACTCTATTTCCTGTGTATGGAATTGATAAGACCCTTGGGAGTGTATTTGGTCCTCTCCAGCTATTTTTTATCTCCCCAATTTTATTCAATACCATCTTTTTGGCAACAATGTTGAACCCAAAGTTCTTCTTTATTGAGGAGAAAATCTTTACTAGAACAGAAAAGCCTTCATTGAGAATTCTGTTAAGAGGCCAAGTTAGCTCTTTTCCCCCTTATACCTGAAGACCAATCTCTCTGGAAGATGCTTGTAAGCATCAATAGCTCTTACTTCTTCTAGCTCATCCAGATAGAGGTCTATGTCTGAAAATTCCTTGATGTCACAGATGAAGAGTTGATCTCCCTTGTTGACATTTGGTTTGGGTTTGGCTAAGGCTTTGGATTAGAGTCTCCCAGGTTTGGCCTTCTTGATTGCTCTTGATTTTCTTTTCTTTGGTTTGGCTAGGATTGGGATTTTGAGACCAGGAAGTGATAGGCTTTCCCAATCTACAGGTCCATCTTTATGAATTATGAGTTCACCATGGAAATTCATGTCAAGATAAACTTTGAATTCAGCCTGCTCTATTGTGGGCATAGCTGGTTGACCTGAGGTGGTAGATTGGGTTGGCATATATTCTTCCTTGTCTTCATCAAAATCCAGCTTCCTCTTTGGTCTGAATTTCAATCTTGGTTTCTTTGTCTGCTTTGGTTTTTCTTGTTTTTCTTCATTAACTAACTCAGCTATCACAACAGGCAATTTAGATTCTATGATTGCAGGCTTCTTAGATTGGTTCTTCGCATCTAAAGCAGCTTGCTTTTGTTGTTGTTTGAGCCTCACCTTTTCTTCTTTCTTAGCTTCTACAAAATGTGGATGTCCAGCCACCACAAAGATCAATTTGCCATTCTTGTAGATTTTAGCAATTCTTTTCTTCAAGACTGAGTCTTTTGGATCTTTGAAGAAAGCAATAGACCTTTCAAGCAGCTTCTTCTCATCAGGCTTGGGTGTTTCATAAACTAGGTCCAATGGATTTTTATTAGAATTTTTTGGATAGTTTCTTTTTGGCTGAAAAATGACATTAGCCTTTGGAGATTTTATTGTTGAGGGTTGACCCCTTTCCATGTTCCTAAGCTCATGTCATTGGCTGAAATTGGTCTCAATTGAGAGAAATGAGAGAAGGCTTTGTCTTGTTTCTCAATTGGACCAAAATTCTTCTCAATTTTCTCATCAAGCTTCTTCCATTTTTCTTGCAGTTCTAGCTCAGCTGTTGCTATCTTGATCAAGTCAATATTGTCAAGAACTGGTGGCTTAGAGAAAGTAATTGGCGGAACAATCACTTTACTAACTTGAATGTTGTGCACTTTCTCCCCCTCACTAGTTGACTCTACCTTGCTAAATGGAATGATAGAATTTTTCTCCCCCTTTTTGTTAGCATCAAGTTGAGCAGGGTTTGAAGTTTGTGCATCCACCAATTTTTGAAGAAGCAGCGTCTGTTGAGCTTGATGGAGTTGGATTTTGGTGATAGAAGTTTCTAGGACTTTCAGCCTTGTGTCCAAAGAATCAACTTTTCTACTGAGATTAGAATCTTTCTTGAGTTGCCTGTTTACATCTCTCATTGTAGTGTCAGGAAGAAGATAGTCCAATCTTTCATTGATGTCCTTCTTGACTTGTCCAATTTCTGTCTTGATCTCAGACACATCTTGATTTTGCTTGAAAAATTGGATTTTGTGCAAGTGAAGAGACTGAAGGTGTTCTTAAGAAGACTCTTGGTGTTGGCATCTGTAGTAGCTTGAAGAGCTGTCTGAGTCTGGTGGATTATCCGAAATAGAGTTGATTTGAAGTGATGATCACTGCATTCTTTGCTAAACATCCATGATAGAGTGTTTGTGCTTGAGCTATGACCTGTTTCTCCCCCTATGTCCATGAAATCTCCTTCATCATCCTCACCATCATCCCCAAAATTATCTTTAAACCATCAGTTGGATATTCAAAATCATCACCAGTTGTGGAGGGTATGGCAGTGATTGCATCCTTGGCCCTCTGTATTGAAGCTGATGTGTGCACCAAGTTGAGAATTCTCTCAGCAGCCTCATTGTCCTGTTCAGCCAAAGTTTGATAAGATGGAACAGGGTGAGTAAATGCCTCAACTTTATAAGAAATAGAATCTAAGTCAGCTTGATATTATTGCTGAAATAGCTGTTTATTTTTATCCTCATTGACATCCCTTAACTCACTAACAATGGGCTCTCTCCATTCTTCAGTACCCGCCTTTCTCTCATTTTCTCTCTTTTCTTGCATCAAGGGCTCCCCTTGGCTTCCCTCCTTCACACCCTCACCTTCACCTTCTAAGGTGGGACTCCTCTCACTTACTTTTGCCAAGATGGAAGAAATAGCTTGCAGTTGTTCACTCATTTCCTCTCCTTTTTCCTGAGAGCAACTCAGCCTCTCACTCTGTTCACTCCCTTCCCTCAATCCTAGGAGTAATTGTACAACTAATAAATCATCTGCACTTGTAACAATAGTTGAGATTTCAAGTGGTGCATTGATAGTCAACGGATGAGAAACATCCGTCGAGGTAGTAGTTGAGAGTTTTAATGGATGACTGTTGTTAAGCACATCCATCGAGATATAATCACTAATCAACAGATGAAGAATATCCGTCAAGATAGTAGAAATGATAGAGTTTGGAGTTGAAACTACTATAGAATCTGTGGTGATTGATTTGAGATTTTGCACAGATTTCTCAGTAGAATCAGAAAAAAATGGCAAGTGAGCCAACAAATCATCTAAAAGATGATGCTCACTTGCTATAGATTTTGGCTTCTCCATGAGAGTTTAAGATGGAGAATCAGGAATTGATGTGTAAATCATATCCACATCCAAAGAATTTGTGGGTGAGTTTTGTGTGTGAGGTGCTTCTATTGTAAGAGATTTTGGCTGTGACTCCACATTTACTGGAGCCACATCACACTGACTTTGAGAAGGTGTTATTACTGAATCTTTAACTGTAGTTTGCACAGTGTGTGTACCCTGTGTATCCCTAAGTGTTTTAGATTTCTTCCTTCTTGTATAAGTTTGGGGTGAGTCTGTGTCCCTAACCCTTTTGGCCTGTACTCTTGGCTGAGAGCTTTGTTCAATAGTTACATCCTTTTGGCAGGATGCAACTAGTAATGAGCTAGATTCCTTATTAATCACTACATTTTGTTGGGAAACTGTAGTGCGGCTAGGCCTGGTAGCACACACCTGTCTCTCCTTATCTTTAGGGTTTCTTTGATTTTCACCCTGTCCCTCACCAGGCTCACTTCCCTTCACACTTCCCTCTTGGTTTTTAGTAGATTTTAAAACTAGTTTCTTTTGAGAGAAACTAGAGTGGGTTTTCTTTGACTTGGATTTGGAAATTCTTGATTTTGTGGCTTGGGTAGGCACCTGTTTGGTCACTGTCACAGATAACAAAGTTAGCTAGGAACATAGAAAATCTAGCATAATATATGTTTTTAGACCTTTTCTTAATATCTCCTAGCTTAAAACCTAATTCATACAGGACAGGCTCGCTGAAGTTATGGTAGTTGTCACTAAGCAGCATATACACCATGTTAACAAGTGAGTAAGTCACAACATCAAAGTTACTAATTTTTCCAGAAAAGACCTTAATTAAAGAGTCACAGAGAAAGCTCCACTCCTTTCTAAGGCCTTTTCTTCTATCCTCACCTAGCTTGGTAGGGTTAAAAGAATAACCCATAGAAATAAGCATAGAGCTTACATCTGTGTCTATGTGTGGAACTAGTGTATTATTCTCAGGCAATTGAAAACGGGCACAAATAATATCACTGTTTATGCAGTAATTTTTACCTTTAAGAGTGAAGGTAATAGTTTTGTCCTTCGATTTGTAAACAACAGTAGTCCATATCTCCTCAACCACTTCACAGTAGATGACATGAGACTCTAACATAGCATATTTCAGTTTACAGCTTCGAATGAAATCCATCATTTTTGTGGTAATCTTCAGAAGATGTAATCTCCTTGTTCACCACTGTGACGAAGTTATTCTTTTCATAAACAAATCCAGTTTGGGACATGATCTTGACTACTGGTGCCATTTAGGGATGACAATCGGGTCGGATCAGATCGGGTATTGCAGAATTCATATCCAAACCTAAAAATTTTATCCATATCCAAACCCGACCCGAACCCGAAAAATACCTGAAAATGAACACTCGAACCCGATCCATCGGATTTCGGATCGGATTCGGGTATACCCGAAACCCGAATTTTTTTGAATTGGATATTCATACCCGAACCCGAATCTGAAATCTGAAAATTTGTATAATTATTGATATTACAAGTGCTTGGGATCGAACACACGACTTGTAGAGAAAGAGTTTTAACGTGTCATCTTCAACCACTACACCACATCATTAATTGTGTTATTATATGTATAGCTAATATTTAAAAAATCAACTCAATTGATACCCAGTTTTTTAGGTTTATTACTAAAAGATGTTTTATTAACCTTATAAACCTTATCACCCGTTTAAATGATTGAATAATTATATTTAATTAAACTTTATAAATAGTTAATTTTTAACATAAATATAAAAATATATGTTCTTAAAATTATATAATAATAGGTATAATGTATATTATGAATATATATATATATATTATAATATTATAATGTGTAATATATAAAATTCTAATATTATATATATAATTAATATATATAATAATTCGGGTTTTTTTTCGGATTTCGGGTTCGGAGAGAGTTTCGGATTTCGGATCGGGTTTCGGATCGGTATACCTAATATCCAAATCCAAAACCAAAAATTTTCGGGTTTAAAAATTAAATCCATCTCCAAATCCAAAAAATCGGGTTCGATAAATCCAAAATTTCTGGTTTCGGATCTGGTATCCTTCGGATCAGATTATTTTGCCATCCTTAGTGCCATTGCTGAGATTAAGAGTAATTGCAGATAAAAAAGTTTTTGCTTTGGAGACTAAAGAGTTAGAGAAATTGCTTGAGAAAAGATAAAAGTAAAAATGAAAAAGAAATATGCTTTTATACTTTGTCAGAAATAAACGGTTAAAAAAAATAAAAGCAACAATAAAGTAACCAATCAAAGTTGCCCAAAATAGCCGTTTAAAAAAAATAAAGAAAACTGTCAAAATTTTAATGATTGTCTATCGGAATATACTTACATGCTGTAAGTAAATTCAACAGATAATGCCTAGAATTAACGACTAAGATTGAGTACAATTCAACGGATAAGGATTAAGAGTACCCAGAATATAATTTGATACTTCAACGGATAATAAGATTCAACGGATATTCATTTTCAACGGATAACGAACATCCGTCGAGATGTAAATTCTAACTTAGCCAAAATTTCATCTTTGACAAGAAATATCAAATTTTATTCAGGCTGCATTTCAATTTTCTTAGACATCAAAACATATTAAGAGTAATTAAGCATACCTAACTCACTTACCAACCTAGTAAAGGTGGATTCATCAAGTGGCTTGGTGAAGATGTCTGAAAGTTGCTTCTCACTTGGAACAAAATGAAGTTCCATAGTACCATTCATGACATGTTCTCTAATGAAGGGGTACTTGATGTCAATGTGCTTGGTCCTTGAATACTGTATTGGATTTTCAGTAATTGCAATGACACTTGTGTTATCACAGAAAATAGGAATCTTATTCACCTGTAGACCATACTCCAACAGTTGATTTTTCATCCATAAAATTTGTGCACAACAACTACCAGCAGCAATATATTTAGCCTTAGCTGTAGAAGTAGAGACTGAATTTTGCTTTTTACTGAACTAGGATACTTGCTTATTTCCTAGAAATTGACAGGTTCCTGTAGTACTTTTTCTATCAATTTTATTACCTACATAATTTGCATTCGAATAACCAGTTAGATCAAAACCAGAATCTCTTGGATACCAAATGCCAAGTTTTGATGTTCCTTTGAGATAACTGAATTTTTTTTTTTTAAAATGAAAATAATTCAATAATGAAAAGCCATACGGCATCTACATATATGATCGAAATTAAACAAACACATAATTATATCGCTGTTGAATCCTTCCTTCTTGGACAGACAACCAAGCGATTTTTTGAAGTGATATCTACATGATGTAATCCTTCAATTTTTGTTTTGAGAAATCTACCACAAATGCATCACCATAAAAACCTTTATCACCGAATCAACACCATGAAAATTCTGCAGATCTGTAATCTCGGGCATGATGAACTGCAAACAAATTAAATAAAACCAAACTCTCACAAGGAGAGACAAACATAACCCAAATAAATTGGGAAATTATTGAAGATTAACAAGAGATGAACTAACAATAATAAAAAGAAGAAGAGATCGGGGCTTTCTACCGGTGAAAGCCGATGGAAGCCAGGGATGAACTAACAATAATAATAAGAAGAAGAGGTTGGGGCTTTCTACCGATGAAAGTCGATGGAAGCCCTCAGAGATGATAAGGAGGCTGCTTCAAGGTTGAGAGAATTTTAGGATTTTAGTATGTGTGTTTTTTTATCTGAATGAGATTCTCTAGGATAATCCTGAAATCTAGCATAAAGATAAGTAGCAAACATTATATCTGGCCTACTGGCTGTTAAATATCAAAGTGAGCCAACCATGCCTCCATAGATTGAAATATCCACAGACTTTTTAGTAGTGTTTACTTCAAGTTTGGTTGCAGTAGCCATGTGAGTTTTTGCAGATGTGCAATCCATTAAGTCAAACTTCTTTAAGAGATCATAAATATATTTGGTTTGACTGATGAATATTCCATCACTAACTTGCTTAACTTGTAAACCAAGAAAGTAAGTTAGTTCTCCCATCATGCTCATTGCATATTTACTTTGCATCAATTTGGCAAACTTTTTGCAAAGTTTTTCATCTGTAGAGCCAAATATAATATCATCTACATAAATTTGAACAAGTATACTAGAGCCATTAACATTTCTATAGAATAAAGTTTTATCAACAGTACCTCTTGTGAAATGATTTTCTAAGAGAAACTTTGACAAAGTATCATACCAGGCTCTAGGTGCTTGCTTCAGTCCATAAAGTGCTTTCAAAAGATAATAGACATATTCTGGAAAATTGGGGTCTTCAAAACCAGGAGGCTGACTGACATAAACTTCCTCCTCCAAATCTCCATTCAGATTTGCACTTTTAAAATCCATTTGATAGACTTTGAAGTTAGCATGGGCTGCATAGTCTAGAAAAATTCTGATGGCTTCAAGTCTTGCAACAGTAGCAAATGTCTCATCAAAATATATTCCTTCTTGTTGACAATAGCCCTTGGCAACCAATCTAGCTTTGTTCCTGACTACTATGCCAATTTCATCCATCTTAATTCTGAATACCCACTTGGCGTCAATAGGATTCTTTCCTTTAGGCTTGGGTACTAGCTTCCAAACTTTATTTCTTTCAAATTGGTTTAGCTCTTCCTGCATAGCTAAAACCCAATCAGGATCCAACATAGCTTCTTCTACCTTTTTAGGTTCTTCCTGAGAAAGAAAGCTACTATATAGACATTCTTTTTGAGTTTCTTTCCTTGTTTGAACTCTTGAAGATGCATCACCAATGATTAATTCAAAGGGGTGATCTCTAGTCCATTTTCTCTGTTGAGGTAGATTAGCTCTAGATAAAGAGGCCTCATAGTTGTCTTGATGTGTGACTGAGTTTTGATTAGAAGAAACACCCCTGAGTTAGTGGATCTTTGACTTGAGGTTGGTGTTCTTTCTGATTGTGATCTGTATTGGCTTTCAACTCCTATTGATGGCTCAACGGATGTTGATCTTTGTCTTTCGATGGATGATGCAGATTGACTTTCAACGGATGCTGCACTTGGTCTTTCGAAGGATATTGAATTATGTGCTTCATTTGTTGTAGATTTTTCTGCATTACTTTTAGATATTGTTTCTTGATCACTTTCATCATCACAAATCATCTCAATATTGTCAAATTTGAGGCTTTCATGGAAATCTTCATCTTGCAGTCCTTCAATCTTCTTATCATCAAACAAAATATGTACGATTTCTATAACAATGTTGGTTCTAAGATTGTAGACTCTATATGCTTTTCCAACTGCATATCCAATAAAAGTATCTTCATCTACTTTGACATCAAACTTTCCATTCTGATCAGTTTGATTCCTCAAGATATAGCATTTGCAGCCAAAGACATGAAGAAAGTTTAATATTGGCTTCCTATTCTTGAACAATTAGTACGGTGTCATGCATTTTTCTTGTTTAACCAAAGAAATATTTTGGTGTAGCATGCAGTATTTTCAGCTTCTGCCCAAAAGTATGTTGGTAACTTTGATTCTTCTAGCATTGTTCTTGCAGCTTCAATAAGAGATCTGTTCTTTCTTTCCACCACTCCATTTTGTTGTGGGGTTCTTGTTGCTGAAAACACATGCATGATCCCATTCTCTTCACAAAATAATCTCATCACAGAATTCTTGAACTCAGTTCCATTGTCACTCCTGATTCTTCTAACTTTAAAATCAGGATAATTGTTGACTTGCCTTATGTGATTGATGATGATTTCACTAGCTTCATCTTTGTATTTGAGAAAATATATCCAAGAGAACTTTGAGAAATTATTGACAATTACCAGGCAATATCTTTTATTTGAGATGGACAACACATTGACTGGTCCAAATAAATCCATGTATAATAGTTGTAAATGTTCTTCAATTGTTGAATCAAGCTTTTTTTTAAATGATGCCTTGATCTGCTTTCCTTTCTGACAGGCATCACACAATCCATCCTTTGAGAATTCCATTTGAGAAATGCCTATTACCAAATCTTTCCTGACTAGTTCATTCATAATCTTGAAGTTAAGATGGGACAGCTTCTTGTGCCATAGCCAACTTTCATCTTGACTTGCCTTGCTAAAGAGACAAGTGACAGATTCTACATTAGATGAGTTGAAGTCATCTAGATACACATTTTCTTTTCTAACTTCAGTGAGAACCACTTTGTTGTTTTTCTTGTTGGTCACAACACATGATTCAGAATTGAATGCTACTAAGTTGCCCTTGTCACAAAGCTGGCTGATACTCAAAAAATTATGCTTGAGTCCATCCACTAGGGCAACTTCCTCAATGATGACATTGTATTTAGAAATCAAGCCATATCCCACAGTATAACCCTTGATGTTATCTCCAAAAGTAATACTTGGGCCAACTCTCTTTTTGAACTCAGTGAGCAGGGTAGAATCTCCAGTCATGTGCCTTGAGTATCCACTATCCAAATACCAAAGATTCTTTCTATTTCCCTACACAAAAAAAATCAAATCAAGTTGATTTTGGTACCCAAGTTTCCTTAGGTCCTGTTTTGTTAGCCTTTTTCTTAGGTTTCCTAAGCTTGTCCTCATTTGGCTTAGGCATCTGAGATTCATCCTTAGTCAATTGAGTAGATCCTTTAAAACCATTCATCATCATAGAATTATCACGCACAGGTTGATTAACATGGAAATACATATTCTGTGTAAACATGTTATTTCCGTAAGGCATGCTAAATGGCATTTATGGCATACTGAATGCAACATAGTAAAGATTTTGTGAAAATGGCATATTAGCAAATTGTGCATTCAAATTATGTGCAGGCATAACATTCACAGGCATTGTAGGCATACTAGGAAATAAATAAGGTGCAGACATGGGTGCAGGAATAACAAGTTTGCAATTAACAGATAAATGATTAATACTACCACATTTCACACATATTTTTGTAGGTGCATATTAATCAGGTGTGTAGTTGTTATGTTTGTTAATTCCTACTTTCCCATTCCTATTATTTTTCCTTTTTGATTCTGCTTTAACTTCTATTTTCTCCAATCTATCATTCAATTGCTTGATTGACAGGTGCCCTACATTTACTCTCTTGTTCTTTTAAACTTGACTAATATCTCCTAGAATAAAGTTCTTGGAAACTGCTCCATATTTCTCATTTAACTTGGCTAGCTGGGATTTGCTAACTGGCTTTCTTTCACTCAACAGATGTGGTTCCTTGTCTTTTGACGGATAATTCTTTTGATCATTCGACAAATAACATTCATCATCCGTCGAATCCACATCCGTTGAAAGTCCTTCTTCCAAGTTGGGATTCAGTTTCTCTTTGCTCTTTTTCCAGGCTTCATCATAGAAGGATTCTATACCTTGAACTTTAGTAATTTGAGCATGGACATCTCTAGATGATTTCCATGCCTTAATTACTTCCTGTTCTCGTTTAAGTTGCTTTCTTAAAATATCTTCTTTCTTTAAGGATTCAGTCAGTTCATCTTTGGCAATCTTGCACTCCATCTTCAGTTTTTCAAACTCAAAAAATTGAGTTTCTAACACATTGTTTCTTTCACTTAAAAACAGATTGTTCTCTTTAATTTTAGTGTTTCTTTAGTGAGAGATTTGATCGTAACATGTAGATGATATAATTCAGTAGACATGTCATTTATAGCATCATTACACTCAGCTTTAGATAAATATGCTAGATTAGTGGTGATTACCTGATTACTGGATGAACAGACTTCTGTTTCATCTGATTTGGCCATAAGTGCTAGATTGACTTAGCTTGTATCCTCATCCCCCTCTAATCAATTAGCAGCCTATATATTTTCCTGAGTTAGAAAGGCCCTTTCCTTTTGTTTGAGCAACTCAAAGTACTTATTTTTGTAATCTACAGGCTCAAACTTCTTTCTATCAGAATCAGGCTTTCTGCATTCACTTGCAAAATGACCACTCAAGCCACACTTGAAACATTTAAATTTTGACTTGTCAACCATGTTTTTGTTTGGCTTGGATGCTCCAAAATTCTTCTTGAATTTGAGCTTGGAAAATCTTCTGGATAGAGAAGCAAGATGCTCATCTATGTCATCCATATCATCTTTACTAAGATGGTCTTCATGTTCAGCTACTAGCCCTTTTCCTTTACCTTCACAAACTCTGGGGTTTGGTCCATATTCCACAGTTTCTACCTTTAACTCTTTCTCTCTCTCTTGCTCAATAACCAATGCAATGGATCCTACCTTCTTCCTTCCTTTCTCTAGCTTCTCATATTGCTCTATTTCAAGCTCATAGGTCTTTAGAATCCCATACAGTCTGTCCAAGGTAAATTCCTTGTAATCTTGAGAGTTTCTTAGTGAGACTGTCATAGGCTTCCATTCCTTTGCCAGAGATCTAAGGAATTTGAGGTTTGGGTCTTTTGTATGATAGACTCTTCCATGCAACTTTAGAGCATTTAGTAATTTTTGAAACCTACTAAATATGTCAGTGAGTGACTCACTTTCTTCACTATGAAAATGCTCATATTGCTGAATCAGGAGTTACATCTTATTTTCCCTTACCTGCTCAGTTCCATCACATATAACTTGAATTGTATCCCAGACCTCTTTAGCAGTTTTGCAATTTATAATGTTGTCAAACATGTCACCATCAACACTATTAAACAAAATGTTCATGGCCTTCTTTTCCTTATGAACTTGCTCAAATCTGGATCAGACCATTCTGCTCTAGGCTTTGGGATAGATGGCTCATTTCCTGTAGCAGCTCTCATAGGGACATGAGGACCTTTCTCAATACAGTCCACATATTCTTCATCTTGAGAGAGGAGATGCAGGTGCATTTTCACTTTCCAATGGTGATAATTATCTTTGTCCAGAAATGGAATCTTTACTCCAACATCTTTTCTGCTCATCTTGTAAGTTGTTGAGAGTCTGGTTGATCATCCGTTGAAGCTCTAGTTGATCATCCGTTGAAACCTTTTGAAAAATCCGTTGAGAGCATCTTCATAGCCGTTAACTCTATTTCACTTATACAAGATTACATGGCATCTAATATTTACAGTTAGCCATCCTATCTTGCTTATCAATCTAGTAGTCAACATGACTTAAAACATTGTACAACATCTAGTTCTCTAAGGCATTACAATATACATAAATGTGCTACTAAACTTATTAATACATAAGCTACCCTTTCAACGGATGTTAAAGTGATCATCCATTGAAAGCTACAAATTCTCTAACTTAAATCTACTAAGGCATTTTGTTTAACTTATCATCAAGTACACAACATATTCCAAACAATTTTATTAGAGAACATGTTGCAAATGGTACCATTGAGCTTATTTTTGTTCCAACAGAAAAACAATTAGCTTACATTTTTACTAAACCTTTGGATGGAGCAACTTTCACTAGACTTGTAGGTGAAATTGGTTTACTAAATTCTTCATCCTAAAGGTAAGAACTCAGCTATTATGTTGAAGCAGATTGATTTCTGATAAATCAAAATTAATTTGATTTTATTGAAAACTAAATGGAATATGATTTATAAATATTTCAAAATTCTTTGTATATTTATTTTTCAAATTTAAAATTCAACTTGGAATCTTTCAAATTCTGAGAAAAACTGTCTACCAGTTAATTTATATTTTTAATATGTGAAATTAATATAAGACAGAACTGAAAAAGAACAAAGGTATATAGAGAACTGAGTTCTCGATATTAGTCTAAATGACTTCTCGACAAGTCATTTTGAGACTTCTCGATAGAGTTCTCGGTAAGTCTATTTCATGACTTCTCGAAGAACTTCTCGACAAGACTCATTAGGACTTCTCGATAAGTGTTGTAGAGATCTCGACATATGTTTATACAACGAGTTTCTACAAGTATAAATTTTAGACTTCTCGATAACTCAGAACTGAAATAATTTAATTCAGTAAAATACTTTTGATACAAAATCATTCTAATTTTATATTGATTTATTCAATGTAAATTGGAATAATTCAGTCTTATTAGGACAAACTGGGTGTTTATTTTACATCTCGATAAGTCACTATCTAGTTCTTGATAAGAGTCAGGATAGTGACATCTCGACATGAGTTTTCTAATTCACGTGACTTCTTGATAAGCAAATATCAACCGTTCATTCCTACTTCTCGAAAAGTCATATCTCTAAGCCTATAAATACCCAGACATCTCGACATAAGCCCTCTTTACTCTTTCGAGATCTAATTTGACCTAGCTTTTACAAATATTCACCATTTTCTATCGTTTCAAACTCTTTCTTTCTCATATCTTTTACCCATTCAAACTCAAACACTTACAATGGCTGCCAACAATGTTAGAGTTGTTATCCCAAAAGATGGTACCAACTACTTGGCATTTACAGATACAAATCAAGCTCTTGACAGTTTCAAATGCTTTTTTAAGTTTTTTTTTCTAAATCTTATCTTACAGGAGCTTTAACTGCTAACCATGTTCTCTACCTGAACGTGCTCAATGAATTCTGGAACTCAGCTGTGGTGAATACTATTGTGCATGAGAACTGGGCAGTTTCTTTGGTTGTGAATTGCTCAACTGAGGGAAGACATGTGGAGTTTGATGCCAATGATGTCAATAAAGCTTTGGGCATTCCTACAGATGACATGGTGGAGGTACCTACAGCACAAGTGCTGGCTGAGTATATGGATTTCATAAATTATAGTGAAAAGATCAACCTTACCAGTCTCAACAAGAAGCATCTAATGAGGTAATTGCCCTTTCTTTTTGGCTCCATTGTGAGAGCCTTCACTTGCAGGAAGAATGAGTATGAAAACATATCCAATGTTGTTCAAAATATGATGTTCTCAATGGCTTACAACAGACACATCAATGTTGGGCTATTGATCGTGGAAGAACTCAGCACCAGGCTCACAATGCCACTGGTAAGTAGAGGTAAGGAAATTTTCTTCCTTAGATTTATAATGTCTACTTTAAACTATAAAGTTGCAGATATACATATGATTGATAAAATTGATAGAAGTAAAATAGGCAATTGTAAACAAGTGTCCAAAATCTTATTCGGATTACTCATTTCAAAAAATCAGATGAAGGTAGCCTTAAATGTCACTAACTTTATGTTGGAGAGATTTATGAACTACCCTTATCCTATGCCTGACATGAGAACCAATGCAATATCTAGTTTAGTTATGGCTCCTGCACCTGTAAAAGTACAAAAACAGAATAACCAACAGGAGCCTTCCACAACTGCAAATATTTCTTCAAAACCATTAGCAATTAGGGAACCAACTCCTTCATTTTCTCAACAGGGTGAAGTTAGTAAAATGAAGAGAAAGCAAATACCATTGGTTACATGATGGGAGCAAGGGTTTAAGGCTATGGTACATGATAGGAACCTAGTCAACTCCTCTCCAATTCAAATGGAGGTTCCCACTAGTGGTGAATAACACACTATCACAATCACAGCTTAAGCTGTGAGTTCAACTATGATTTCTATCATAGGTACAGTTACTACCCTCATCCTAAACACCTCACACACAATAGACCAACCTTCAACCTCAAACACTATCTCTCAACCCTCTCACCTTATATCTCAATGGCTGCAAGATGTTCAAGCTCAACCTACAACTGTAAATGATCTTTTGGTTGACAACTTGCAGGGCTAGCCAATATCACCCAATAACTCCTCACTACAGATATGTCAAACCAAGGCTATCAAGCTATTCCACTTTCTTACAAGTATGATGTTGAAGAATAACAGGAAAAGATGCAAATGAAGCATATGGCAATGTGGATGCATGGCTTTCCAAGAACTTCACAACTACAATGAAGGAGGCCTTAGAAAAGTTTAGAGAAGAATATGAGATAATTTTGGGAAGCAATTCCAAGGTCCTCACTCCCCAAGAAGTTTATGATGTTGTGACAGAGGTGTACAAAGCACAATTGAAGGCCTTTCATCATATTGGAAGAGCCATTGAACACACCCTGGACAAGCATCAACTTGCTGTGAAGAAATAATCAATGACAAAATTGATGAGATAATTCCCACACTTACAGATATCAAATCTAAGTTCAACAAGTTTTCTGACAAACTTCAAGCTCAGTCTCTCTCTCATCAGTGGAAGAAAGTATATCTAAGTTGAGAGAGTCTTTCATGACCTTGTATGAGGTGATTCAGAAGCAAATCACTCAGAATAATGACTCAAAGGTCAAGATGGATCAGTTATACAAGGCTACGTTTGAACCTTCAGCTCTGGTCATGGAGGAGATAAAGAATGCTGTGCATAATTTTTTTGGCACTTTAGATGCATCTAGTTCACAACCTATGTCTACATCCACCAACTTGCAAATCCCAAACCTTACAAGCTCAAGTGTCCTCTCTATAATATTCAAATGATTTTCTTACAGCTCAAGTCTCTCAATTGATCTCACTGGTCCAAAGTCAGCAACAAGAAATAAAGTCCCTAGTAGACTCCCATAAATATTTACAAATGTAGAATTCAGTATCTTTGGGGGCTATTATGGGAGCTTTAAACATACCTCTTCCAGAATCACCACAAATAGTCAAGGCTATACTTCCTCTACCTTCTATCTCTATGCCTGCTATCAAGACTAAGAGGGAGATGAAGTCACTACTACTAAAACCATCAAGCCAAGCCACAACTCAAATTCAGAAAAAAGGATGATATTAGAATGAAAAGACTTCTAAAAGAAGTTGAAGGACCTTGTCTTGACAAGGAATTTGATGAACTCCTTAAAGCTCTCAGAATCTCTCTAAACAACAATTACTTCACCTATAAAAAGGCTTTGGACATAAATATCAATTTTTTAAGGGTGGTGATGGTGATCAATGGTAATTTTAGGGAAAAGAGGATTATTGCAAACATTAATGACTCAGGAGTGAGTGGACATGTGTATGTAGGTGTCTCTTTCTTATCTCCAATCTAGAGGAGCATCTAAGATGGACATCCTAATTAACAAAGTCAATAGGGTGATTTTAGAGGACACTCTCTTGCTCAATGAACTCAAGAAAGGTGAAATAACTGCATTTTTATAAGCTTACCTTCATCCTAGCAAGGGAGTGGCCTTCATCTGTCCATCTACCAAAAGGTGCAAACATTTCATGATCCCTAAGAATTATGTCATGGGAAATTTGAGGCTGATCATTACTTTGGAAACTGAGTTGAAGCACAAGAAGATCAGAAGCATTGAAGATGAAAAAATGATCAAGATTTTAAGTAGATATTTGAGAAATGCTGATGCTATGTTTCCAAGAGCACAAATCAATACAAATGATGACTTGGATGATGATGAGCAGAAGAAAGATGAGCAAAAATCTTCTGGCTCAAATCCAAGTCAGTCTAGCAAAGCAACTTGCAGCAAGGGTGATGATAAGAAAAAGGAGAAGGAAGAAAAGAAAAGTAAGGATGATGGAATAAAGAAGAAGAGAGGTGGAGAAGGGATAACAAATCAGCAAAATTTTCAAGGAATCCAAATATCACAAACTCACAAAGCTTAAACTCCCAAGTGTAGCCAAACAAACACTCAATCAACCCAACCTCAAAAATCCAAGTACTTATACAAGCCAGCCGCAAACTCTATACTCAAGATACCTATCACAGCCAGCCAAGTCTCATTAAAGAAAATATCAAATCCACCTTCATTCAAACCTCCAATCAAGACTCACTACAAAACTACAGGAAGAAAATTCAAGCTGATGCTGGTGCCATCTGAAACTGTTTCAATCAAGATGACTTCCTACTAATTTCAAGGAGCATAACAGATGATGATTATCACCAACAATAAGCTGAGGAGATAGTCAAAGTTTGGGTTATTTCTCTGAGAGAAGTCAGGATCTACTACAAGGATGGATCCTTCATTTTGCTGAACAAAGAAGTAATAAATACACTTTCTATTGTAGAATTGATGAGAGTGATCAGTTAGATGAAGGCTAAGGATTCAAGTACAAAAATGTGGAGGGTTGTGTTAGCTGAAAGGTTGAGAGAAATGGATATCAGGCTTGCAAGGGAAAAGACTGAGAGGGAGAAAAGAGAAAGAAAATATGCTGAAGAAATTGAGATGTTTAAAAGGAGATCAAATGAATTAAAGGCAAGGGGGTTGAGTAGGGTTTCAATGGATGGATATTTTCTAAACATCTAGGTTGGAAGATTCTCAAGATTCAGAATTCATCTTCTCAACAATTACTCACTGGAAGAATGGTTCAAGCTAGTGGAAGTTCTAAGAGGGAATGAAATAATTGAAGAACTTGAAGTACTAGTCAAAATCAAGGATGTAATATCCCATAATTTTTAGAATAATAATAATAATAGGATATTAGAAATAAAGGGAAAAAATTTGATAAAGATTAGGATTTAAAATTGAATTATACTAATGAGCCTAAATTTGGGCCAGATTCTAATATGGATAACTTGCTGGTTAAGAAATAGGGTTTTGTAACATTATAAATACATCCTATTTGTCTTCATTGTTTTAAAAATCAAAATTCGTAAGGTTCTTTTACACAAAAATCAACAATTTTGTAAAATTTATAGAAAATTCATCATAAGTCAGAATTTGATTTGTTGTTCTTGGATTTTTCGGAAAGGTCTTTTCATTCTCTTCAACTTTCATGTTTCGTGTTTCTCAAGAAAATGTTGTTTAGAGGGTAAAAAATGCTAATTTTGGATTTTTGATTTATGCCATAGTTTGTGAAAATATCGAATAAGAATTTTGGACCGTAGTCACCGGATTGTAGTGACAGTTTTCTAAAAATTTAGGACTGTTATCACCAGATTATAGTGGTCGTGGAATCGATTATGGATTTTGAATTATTGGTGTTAGGTGATTATTTATATTGTATGCATCGAATAAGAATAAGAATGTGTATCGAAAGTGTTTGTTTCGTATATCATATCATATAGATCATCGTATTTTATTATATGTGTATGTGTTACTTGGCCTCCTAGTTGGATCGATTATTTTTTTGCTGGGCTGTTTAGCTCATTACTTACAATTTCAGGTTTCGTCTAAGATTCGAGTTGGATAGCATTGGAGTTCGAGGACCTTAGTATTGAAGTAGATTGACTTTTGAACTTCCGCTTTTAGCTGCGGTTTTGTAATAGAAACCTTTGTAATTGAATTTTGGATTAGTAAATTGTATCGTATTTTAGTTTTGATTTAGAATTAATAGTCCGAAAGTGCGGACAGTTACAGTTCGAATATTGAGAACACCAGAGGTTGGCTTCTTAGACTTGGATCTTGATTTAGGTTTTGTGGCATGGGTAGGCATCTGTTTGGTCGCTGTCACAGATGTCATTTCCATGGTTGAAGTTGAAGATGTAATGGGTGGAGAAAAGATTGCAGCCGAAATAGTTACATCAGTTACCTGTTGTGCCCCAAAGATTGGAAGATAGCTGAGATGCACTTCATTTTTGAGGTTGCTCCTGCTCTAATCTACAAGAACTCTCTTTTCTTGAACCCAACAAGAAAGCTTGTTGTTTGGGTTCTCAATTACAAGGTCCTCAAAAACAAAGTAAGCTAACATCATCAAGAATCTAGCATAATATATATTTCCGAGCCTTTTCTTAATATCCCCTAATTTATACCCTAACTCTAGCATGACATAGTTACTGAAGTTAAAATACTTGTCAGTCAAGAGCATGTAAAGCATGTTAAGTAGAGAAGAAGTGATAGCATCAAAATTACTAATTTTTCTTGAAAACACTTTGGTAAAAGCATTACACATAAAAACCACTCTTTCCTAAGACCCATTCTCCTAATATTACCTAAACTGGTAGTTCCAAGAGAATAGCCCATATAATTGAGCAAGTTGACCACATCAGTGTCAGTGTGTACAACAATTATCTTATTTTCAGGTATTTTAAAGCAAAATTGAATAACATCTGAGTTAACACAATAGTTGGTACCTTTGAGAGTAAAGGTAATTGTCTTGTCTGAGGAATTAAAAACAGCAGATGATCACACTTCCTCCACAACTTCGCAGTAGATCACAGGAGACTCGAGCATAGAGTATTTTAATTTGCAGTTGCTAATGAAGTCCATCATCTTGTGAAAGTCTTCAAAATTAACAGCACTTTTGTCCACAAGTACGATGAAGTTATTTTTCTCATAGATGAACCCAGACTGAGACATTATTTTGACTGTAGGCACCATTGTTGCTAAGTATACAGTTACAGAGAGAGAAAGGGGTTTTGGAGACGAAGAGAGTAAAAGTTGCTAAGTAATTTAGAGAGAGATAAAGGTGAAATACAAAAATGAATTAAGTTTTTATACTATCTCTGAAAAGAAAGATAAAAAAGTAATTAAAAATAAATTAAAGTATCCAATGATATTTTCCAAAAATAACCGTTTAAAAATAAAACATACTATAGAAATTCCAGAACTTATCCATCGACATATACATACACGCTGTAAGTAAAGTTAACGGCTATGATTGAATTAACTCAACGAATACATGATGTGCATTCATCCATCGAGGGATAAAGTACCCAAAAATATTTTGACTTTCATCCGTTGAATTCCATCAGTATTTACCTTTAGCAATTCCTGATTTTGGTGTCAGGATCTGACAACTTGCAAATCCTGATTTTAGTGTAAAGATCTGACAACTTACAAATCATGATGTGCATTCATCCATCGAGGGATAAAGTACCCAAAAATATTTTGACTTTCATTTGTTGAATTCCATCAGTATTTACCTTTAGCAATTCCTGATTTTGGTGTCAGGATCTGACAACTTGCAAATCCTGATTTTAGTGTAAAGATCTTACAACTTGCAAATCCTGATTTTAACATCAGGATCTGATAACTTGCAAATCCTGATTTGTATCTTTAGTAAAGTCAAACTTATTTCTGAATGCATCACAAATTGCAAAGACATCAAAAGGTATTAAGAATAATTAAGCATACCTAATTCACTTACCAACCTGGAAAAAGTTGATTCATCAAGTGTCTTAGTAAAGATGTCTGCAAGTTGCTGCTCACTTGGAACAAAATATAGTTCCACTGTACCATTCATAACATGTTCTCTAATGAAGTGGTACTTGATGTCTATGTGCTCTGTCCTTGAATGCTGCATAGGATTTTCAGTGATGACAATGACACTTGTGTTATCACAGAAAATTGGAATTTTGTCCACATATAGACCAGAATCCAATAGTTGATTCTTCATCCATAAAATATATGCACAACAGCTACCAGCAGCAATATATTCAGCTTCAGCTGTGGAAGTAGAAACTGAGTTCTGTTTCTTACTAAACCAGGATACAAGCTTATTTCCTAGAAACAAACATGTGCCAATTATGATTTTCCTGTCTATTTTGCACCCTGCATAATCTACATCTGAATAACCAATTAGATCAAAGCCAAAATCTCTAGGGTACCAAATGCCAAGTTTTGGTGTACGCTTGAGATATCTGAAGATTCTCTTAATAGCTACTAAATGAGATTCTCTAGGATCAGCCTGAAATCTATCACAAAGAGAAGTAGCAAACATTATATCCGGCCTACTGGCTGTCAAATATAAAAGTGAGCCAACCATGCCTCTATAGCTTGAAATGTCCACGGACTTTTCAGTAGTGTTCAATTCAAGTTTAGTGGCAGTGGCCATGAGAATTTTTGCAGATGTGCAATCCATTAAGTCAAATTTATTTAAAAGATGATGAATATATTTGATTTGACTAATGAATATTCCATCACTAACTTGCTTAATTTGTAAATCAAGAAAGTAAATTAGTTCTCCCATCATGCTCATTTCATATTTACTTCACATCAATTTGGCAAACTTTTTGAAAAGTGTCTCATCTGTAGAGCCAAATATAATATCATCTACATAAATCTGAACAAGTATAGTAGAGCCATTAACATTTCTAAAGAAATTTTTTTTGTTAACATTACCTCCTGTGAAATGATTTTCTAAAAGGAACTTTGACAAAATATCATACCAGGCTCTAGGTGTTTGCTTCAATCCATTAAATGCTTTCAAAATATAGTAGGCATAATCTGGAAAGTTGGGTCTTCAAAACCTGGAGGCTGACTGACATAGACTTCCTCCTCCAAATCTCCATTCAGAAATTCACTTTTGACATCCATTTGATTGACTTTGAAATTGGCATAGGCTGCATAGGCTAGAAAAATTCTGATGGCTTCAAGTCTTACAACAGGAGCAAAACTCTCATAAAAATGTATTCCTTCTTGTTGACAGTAGACCTTAGCAACCAATCTAGCTTTATTCCTTATGACTATGCCATTTTTATCCATCTTGTTTCTAAATACCCGTTTGGTATCAATAGAATTCTTGCATATAGGTTTAGGTACCAGCTTCCATACTTTATTCCTTTCAAATTGGTTTAGCTCTTCCTGCATAGCTAAAACCCAATCAGGATCCAACAAAGCTTCTTCTACCTTCTTTGGCTCTTCCTGAGACAGAAAGCTGCTGAATAGACATTCATCTTGAGTTGCCTTTCTTTTTTGCACTCTTGACTAGAATGACTTTCAGCTCCTGTTGAGGGTTCAACAGATAATGACTTTTGTCTTTCGGCGAATGATACATTTTGTCTGTCAACTGATGATCTACCATGTCTTTCAACGGATGTTGTACTTGATCTTTCAACGAAAACAACATTTTGTCTTTCGACGGATGTAGATTTTTATGCTTCATTTGTTAATCTTTATGCATATCCCTTAGAAATTATTTCTTGTTCACTTTCATCATCACTATCATCATATTTCATCTCAACATTTTCAAATTTGAGGCTTTCATGGAAACCTTCATCTTGTGGTCCTTCAATATTCTTATCATCAAACACAATGTGTACAAATTCCATAACAATATTGATTCTTAGATTGTAGACTTTGTATACTTTTCCAACCGCATATCCAACAAAGATACCTTTATTTGCTTTGGCATTAAACTTTCCATGTTGCTCAGTTTGATTCCTTAGAATATAGAATTTGCAGCCAAAGACATGAAGAAAGTTTAATGTTGGTTTCCTGTTCTTGAACACTTGATGATGAGTCATGCATTTTTCTTGATTGATCAAAGAAATGTTCTGAGTGTAACATGCAGTATTGATAGTTTCAGCCCAGAAATATGTTGGTAACTTCAATTCCTCTAACATGGTTCTTGTAGCTTCAATTAAGGATCTATTCTTTCTTTCCACTACTCCATTTTTTTGTGGAGTCCTTGCTGCTGGAAACTCATGCATGATTCCATTTTCTTCAGAGAATGACCTCATTACAGAATTCTTGAACTCAGTTCCATTGTCACTCCTAATACTTTTAACCTTGAGATCATGATGATTGTTGACTTGCCTTCTATGACTGATAATGATTTCACTAGCTTCATCTTTAGATTTAAAAAAATGTGTCCAAGAGAACTTTGATAAGTCATCCACAATCACTAGGCAATATCTCTTCTTTGAAATTGATAACACATTGACTGGTCCAAACAAATTTATGTACAATAGTTGTAGTGGTTCTTCAATTGTTGATTCAAGCTTCCTTTTGAATGATATTTTAATTTGTTTCCCTTTCTTACAAGCATCACAAAATCCAACTTTTGAGAAATTAACTTGAGGAATGCCTTTTACTAGGTCTTTCCTAACTAATTCATTCATAGTCTTGAAGTTCAAATGAGACAGCTTCTTGTGCTACAACCAACTTTCATCTTGATTTGCTTTGCTGAAAAGACACGTAATAGAATCTGCATTAGTTGAGTTAAAGTCAGCTAGGTACATATTTCCTTTTCTCACTCCAGTGAGAACCACTTTGTTGTTTTCCTTGCAGGTAACAACACAGGCTTCAGAATTGAAAGTTACAGAGTTGCCTTTGTCACATAGTTGGCAAACACTCAAAAGATTGTGTTTGAGTCCATCCACTAGAGCAACTTCTTCAATAATGACATTGTATTTTGAATCAATCCATATCCCCCAGTATACCCTTTGCTGTTATCTCCAAAAGTAATACTTAGGCCAACTCTCTCCTTGAACTCAGTGAGCAGGGTAGAGTCTCCAGCCATGTGTCTTGAGCATCCCCTGTATAGATACCATAGACTCTTTCTGTTTCTCTGCACACATCAAACTTAAATCAAGTTGATTTTGGTACCCAAGTTTCCTTGGGTCCTTCCTTGTTAGCCTTTTTCTTAGGTTTCTTACGCTTTCCACCATCAGACTTAGGTGATTGAGGATCAACCTTATTCCTAGGGGATTGACTGTGAATCCAGTAAGACATGCTAAATGACATTTGTGGCATATTGAATGTAGCATAATAATGATTTTGTGCAAATGGCATATTAGCAAATTGTGCATTTAAATTATGTGCAGGCATAATAGGCATGACATTCATTGGTAATTTGGGCATGTTGGGAAAAGAAGGGGGTGCAGACATGGGTGTAGGCATAACAGATTTAAAATTAGCAGATAAGTGATTAACACTACCATATTTCACACAACTTTTTCTAGGTGCATATTTATCAGGTGTGTAGTTTTTATGTTTGTTAATTCCTACTTTCCCATTCCTGTTGTTCTTCCTTTTAAAATCTGCCTTGACCTCAATTTTCTCCAATCTGTCACTCAACTGCTTCATTGATAGATGCCCCATATTTACTCTCTTTGTTTCCTTGACTCGACTTGATTCTCTTGTAACAAAGTTCTTCTGATCCATATTTCTCATTTAGCATAGCTAGATTGGCTTTGCTAATTGGCTTCTTTAATATCAACAGATGTGAATCCTTGTCTTTCAACGAATGTTCATTTTTAACTTTAGACGGAAGATTCATCATCCGTCGACTCCACATCCGTTGATAAGCCATCAATCAATACATGATCCAGTTTCTTCTTGTCCTTTTTCCATGCTTCTTCACGAAAAGACTCGATTCCTTGAACTTTGGCAATTTGGGTACTTACATTCCTTGATGATTTCCAAGCCTTAATCACCTCTTGCTCACGTTCAAGATTCTTTCTTAAAAGTTCCTCTTTCTTCAAAGATTCAGTCAGTTCATCCTTCGCAATCTTGCACTCTATCTTCAGTTTCTCAAACTCAATGAATTGAGTTTCTAACATAACATTTCTCTCACTTAAAAATAGATTATTATTTTTAATTATATTGTTTTCTTTCGTGAGTGATTTAAGTGTAACACACAAGTAGTATAATTCTGTAGACATGTCATTTATGGCATCATTACACTCATATTTAGAAATGTGTGCTAGGTTTGTAGTGATTACCTTATTGCTTGAGGAATTGACTTCTGCTTCATCTGATTTGGTCATTATGGCTAGATTGACATAACTTGTTTCTTCATCTTCATCTTCCCCATCAGCTGCCCAATCCTTTTTCTGATTTAAGAAATCCTTTTCCTTTTATTTGAGCAATTCAAAATATTTCTTTTTATAATCCAGTGGCTCAAACTACCTTTTCTCATAATCAGGCTTTCTGCACTCATTGGCAAAGTGACCACTCAGGCCATACTTGAAACATTTAAATTTTGACTTGTCCACCATGTTTTTGTTTGGCTTGGTTGCTCCAAAATTCTTTTTGAATTTGAGCTTGGAAAATATTATTGATAGGAGAGCCAGACGTTCATCTATGTCCTCCATTTCATCATGACTAGGATAATCTTCATTCTCATCTATTAGCCCTTTTCAAACCCTTGAGTTTGGTGCAGATTCCACAACTTTAACCTTCAACTCTATTCCTCTTTCTTGTTCAGCTACCAGTGCAACATATCCACCTTTCTTCCTTCCTTTCTACAGTAGCTCATCCTGCTCCATTTCGAGCTCATAGGTTTTTAAGATATGATACAGTATCTCTAGAGTAAATTTTTTATACTCTTGAGAATTTCTAAGAGTCATTGGCTTCCATTCTTTTGGTAGAGATCTCAGGAATTTTAGATTGAAATCTTTAGTTTGGTAGATCCTCCCATACAACTTTAAACCATTTAGCAGTTTTTGAAATCTAGTAAAGATGTCACTCAGTGACTCACCATCTTCAAAATGAAAATGTTTATACTGTTGTATGAGTAGTTGCATCTTGTTTTCTCTGACTTGCTCAGTTCTCTTGCATAATACTTGAATTTGGTCCCAAATTTCCCTGGCAGTATTGGAGTTGATAACATTGTCAAACATATCTTCATCAAGCCCATTAAAAAAAAATATTCATGGCCTTTTTTCTTTATGAACTTGCTCAATGTCTTCATCTTTCCATTCTAACCTTGGCTTTGGGACTGTTTGCTCATTTCCAATAGCTCATACAGCATCTGTTGCAGCTCTACGAGGAACGTGAGAACCTTTCTCTATGCAGTCAACATATATTTCATCTTGAGAGAGTAGATGAAGGTGCATCTTCACTTTCCACTGATGATAATTGTCTTTATCCAGAAGTGGGATCTTCACTCCAACATCCTTTCTACTCGTGTTGTTAGTTTGTTTTGATCTTCAAACTCTTAGTGTGTAAAGAGTTTGCTCGGATACCAATTGTTATTCCCTAACAATCTAACAACAGAATTACAGAAGAGGGGTTTAATGAAATTCTGTTTTTTTTTTAATTCTAAAATCTCTTTTGAATATATATATATATATAGCTGTGAATGAATATGCTAAGTACGGATAAACTGTAATGATATTCAACACAAATTAATTAAACAGAACAGTTTAAAAACTTTATGGTGGATTGATCTTTCCACTAAAGATATATATAGATCCGAGAACTCTGTGATGCAAGAATGCACACAGCTGCTTATAAGTGTTTTTATAAAGATGAGCAGAGAAAAATCCTAACAGATGTAGGTCTATCTATTTCTCTGTTCAATTTCTATTTTTCACTTGATCGATTGATTTATTATTAAACACTTGCTACTCTTGGTTTATATACTACCAATTTACACATGAATAAGACAAACAATAAAAACAAGAATCTAGGTCTATTCACATGTTGCTTCATTTCACTATTGAGCATCTTTGAATATCTTCAGTTAAGCATGAAAATGTAAATGCTTCTTTGTTCGCTAACACATGTAACCAGGCTACCATATTTCTTTTGTATGCAATCAACCAATGTGACTGCTAAGTCACTTTTAATTGCTATTTGAATATGATATTCTTTGAGACTCCAGCATTATCCGTTGATACTACTCCTTGAGTCATCCGTTGAGTCTAAACTGGATTATCTGTTAAGAGTGTCTTGAGCCCTTTGTTGAAACTTTAAGTTTATCCGTTGATGATGAATTCTTTAGCAGTTGATAGTATTTCACTTATACAAAATTACAAGGCATCTTCTATTTATAATTGACCAACCTATTTGTATATCTTTCTAGTAGTTAACATGACTCATAATTCACTACAACTTCTAGACTACTAAGCTGTTTGTTGCATACAGAAATGTGCTGCAAACTTGTCTAACACAAGCTACTCCATCTAATAATGGTTACAAAAATCATTTAACTTATCTACTTAAAGTATTTTATCAAGTTATCATCAAGCATACAATATATTCCTAACAAGAAGCTTGGAGTTGAATAATGTTGTTCTAGAAAAAAATTTCTAAGTCAAGATATCGACAAGTCATAGATCAAGGGATATAGAGAAGTCAATCGAGAAGTCCAAAATAACTTGTAAAGAAGTCCAAAATGGCTTATAGAGAAGTCTAAAAGATATCGACAAGTCAAATGAAAATGTAGAAAAGTGGAGATATCGACAAGTCAAATGAAGATATAGAGAACTGAAGATATCGACAAGTCAAATGAAGATGTAGAGAAATGGAGATATCGAGAAGTCAAATAAAGATGTAGAGGACTGAAGATATCGACAAGTCAATTTCTTATATAGAGATCTTAGAGATATCGATAAGGCATTTCTACCTGTAGAGATCTCAGAGATATCAATAAGTCATTTCTACATGTAGAGATCTTAGAGATATCAACAAGTCATTTCACATATAGAGAACTGGAGACCTCAACAAGTCAAATATACCTATATGAACTCAAGATATCGATAAGTCATTATACTTATCGATATCTCACTTCTCTATGGAACAAATAAAGATCTCTACATATCTCAAATTCAGAATACAGACAAGTTTAAAATTCAAGATTATCAGTCAACAAACAATTCATTCACTGAATTGGAAAGTCTACAAAAGAAGTTGAAGAATACAAGATCAAGGGCCAAGATTCACAGGACAAAGAATGGTCACTGACCTACAAGATTCTGCACAGATATGTCAGCACCAGAAAAAGAAATAGACAAGGTTGCTTTAGAAATTGGTTTAGTACATTTTAGTGCAAGTTTTGTAAACCCGTGTTGCTAGTCTATAAAGCATGCACGGGTCCTTAGTTTAGAAGTAACAAACAAATCTAGAAAATCTTGTATTCTCTCAAGATAGAAGCTGAGTTCTTATTATTCAAGAACACATATTTGTAGGAAGACAAACTTAATTATTATGATTAAATGAGTGTTTGATATTATATCTTGTGTGTTTTTATTGTCAAGCATTTTATCTCTACAATCTTAAACTAATTTGTTCACCAATAATCCAAACAGTTTCTAAAGCCAAATATAATCCCGAAACAAATTTACCCCCCCCCCCTCTGTGTTACATTTTTTGCATTCAATATCTACACTTTCTTGGCACACTGTTGTAGTAGTCACAACCATCACTGTTATTACAACCAAACTGAACCTAGTCCTAATTTCATCAAGATTATGACTACCCCTAAAATCTACCATAGTCAACAATTAAACTTATATATATTAACATGTGAAATGGAAGTTAAAGTAGTATACTATAATTTTTAAAAGGTAGTTTAAAATCATCTAATGAATATAAATAAGAGGTCCAATAGGTTTCTTATAAGTCTAATGGATCGACAAGATTATCTGTACATACATATGAAAATATGAGAGGGAAAGAATTTGCAATTGAGTATAATACCTTTTCCGTCGTGTTGTACAAGAAGCAAACAAGAAAGATGATTGGATTTCACATATTGTGGTATGAAATCAGAAAAAAGAACTCTAATTTGATGGCAAATAAAGAACAGAGATGGGCTTTGCAAGATAATTAAGTGACGGGATCGGGAAAAAAATTCACCCAGGAGGGGGAAAAAATAAGCGGGAGATGACATAAAAATTGCTACAGATCTGCGGTGGTTCAATATATATAACCAATATTTGGGGTTGGCTAAATTTTTTAGTTAAGGGGAATATCCTATTGGAGAGATAAAACTTTTACAAAATATGTATATTATTTAATTTTGGTAAGCAATTTAAATTTTTAGCTAAGGGCTTTCTTCCATTAGAGATGCTCTTAGCACACGTGGCCAAATAAGAGCCAACTGTTGTAAAATGCTTCACAATTGTAGCGACTTGATTACCAAGTCCCACATGTCAATATTAGTCGCATGTCGATAGGCACCAAGTTCCTGAGTTTCAGATGTCGATATAGGCATTTGGCTTGAGACTTCAGATATCGTTAGGAACTGATTCTTGATTCTTAGATGTCGACACACACCAAAGTATAGTGACTTAGGTGTCGACTAGAACCAAGGTCTTGGTCAGATGTCGACACGAGTCAAAGGCTTTGGCTAGATATCGACCTAGACCAAGTCCTTTGGCCCTTGATTTCCAGATATCGACATGAAGCAAGATTGGATTTCAGATGTAGACATCAACAAATTCTTGACTTGGAAACTTTTCTTTCTTTTCATGTCTTCATCCATGACCTAATTTCAACAACCAATTTTCTTCTGAAAATATATAAAGCATTTTATTCTTGACATGTTGACGCCTAGTGCATTAGTCTAGTTCACAGGAGACTAACATAGAATTGAACATCTTGTATCAATTAATTTTTTAGTTGTTTAACATCTTTAGACTACTTCGTTGCTCCAGTTCATTGAAATCCCTGATCTTTAGTACTAGAATTAATTCATTTTTTTGACACTGATGGTTCTTTGACATTTTATTATACATGGAGGTATAAACCTTGAAATGACGCTATAAGTATTTTTAAGCGTCGGCATTTTGTTAACCGACACATATAAATAGTCAAAAGCGACGGTTAAATGAATAACCGACGCAAAAAAATCAAAGCAAGGGACAATAAGCGTCGGTTTGGCTTTCAACCGACGCTTAAAAATTGTTTGAGCAACGTATCCCTTTAAAATTGACGCCTAAAGTGTGACGCAGAAAAGCATTTCTGTACTAGTGTATTACGGACTTGGAGCTTTATTTCCATGTTTTGATTCTTTGAATTTATCCAATCTTCTTTCTTCTGAATTCATATGTTTCATAGTTAATATTATTTTCCTGTTTCTTTTTAATGTTGAGTTATATTTTCTCGATTATATATTACGTTACATTATGCTTTATAATATTATTTTTCACCTACTTAGTATATATTTTTTCAGGTTTGGGTTAGATTTCATTTTTTTTTGTTTCTTATTTTTTGCAATTTTAATAATATCATTTATTACGATTATTTCGTTATTATAATTTATTTTCTGAGTATATCTTATTTATATACTAAATAGTAAAATTCTAATTACTATAGCCTTGTTTTGTATCAATCTTCCATTATTTAATATTTCATGTATGAAACCGACATTTATGTAGGAAAGAAATAAGTTTGCAGGCATATTTTCAAGTGTTTCTTCTCTGACTAAAATTTTTTATTGTCTAAATGTTCACGATCAACTATACATGTTCATTAATTAGATGATAATGAGGTCTACAGGGGCTGAACATGCAAATTTCGACCTCAACGTGTATTTGAGGTCTGTTCGACCTCAAATAAGGTCTACAAGGGATGAACATGCAAATTTCGACCTCAACATGTGTTCGAGGTCTATTCAACCTCAAATGAGGTCTACATGAGCTGGACATGCAAATTTTGACATCAACATGTTTTTGAGGTCTATTTAACCTCAAACGAGGTCTACAGGGTTAATACAACAACAGGGGGGGTTTGATGAATAATTTAATTAATATGACGATTATACCCCTACATTAATATCGATATAGTATTTATTTCACATCATCATTCATTTATAAAAATTTATTAACATTTGTATAATAAATATGTATATACATACATATATATACATACATACATGCATGCATGCATGCATATGTACAATATATATATAAATTAATACATGCATACATATACACACACACACATACATACATACATACATACATACATACATACATACATACATACATATACATACATACATACATCCATACATACATACATGCATGCATACACACATGCAAACATGCACATACACACACATAAATGTATATATACATACATACATACATACATAGATACATGCTCATATAATCTTATTTGTCATCAATTTAACATTGTCCTTATACATATACATACATATATATATATATACATACATACATACACTATATATATACATAAATACATGCATACACACATACATACACACACACATACACACATACATAAATTAATACATACATACATACATACATATAATATATATACATATTAATAAATTAATACATGCATGCATACATGCGTACATACATACATATATACATACATACAAATATACGTACATACATACATGCATACACACATAAATACACACATACATACATAGATACATATTCATATATTCTTATTTGTCATTAATTTAACATCGTCCTCGTACATGCATACATGCATATACGCATACATACACATACATACACACATACATATATAGATACATACTCATATATTCTTATTTGTCATCAATTTAACATCGTCCTCCAACATAATAAAATGGCCAGATATTATATTAAATTATATTAAATAAAAAATAAAACAAACTATTTATACACATATGTACGATTTATGGTTCACTATTAATAATTATGTGACATATATCGTTAACATAGGTTGTTAACATTGTTAGGGGAGTTTGTTGAGCATATTAATTTATATGACAATTATACCCCTACGTTAATATTTATATAATCTTTAATTAACATCGTCACTCATTTATTAAAAAATTATCAATTGTTGTATAATTAATATATGCATACATACATATAATAAATATACATATATATATACACACTAGCCTATGACTTGTGCGATTCACAGATTGCCTTTAACACTTGAATGATTTTTAAATAATATTTTATCTTAAAATTATTTATATTTTGATATATATATATATATATATTTCCAATAGTTGGAAAATAAATTGAAGAACATAAAAGTTATAATATTAAATATTTTATGATAATTTGAGACTTGACTGAAAATAAATAATATAATATAATATGTTGTTCACAAGACTCGAGTTATGAACGTGTAGAAATTGTTAAAATAAAGAATATAAAAGTTTAAATATAATAAGCTCTTGACGGGGTTCGAACCCTGAATCCATGAAAACAGTTTAAATGTTAATATAATATTATTTTATTATTGCATCTAACGCTTCCCATCTATCTGACTTTAGATTTGACGATTGTTCTAGCTTATAATAGTATAGTACAAATATACTATTATGAAATCTGATTAGGGTTTATTTAATAAGTTAATGTGTTTATATTTTGGGTTGTGAAAGTTGTAGATTTAGGTTTATTTCTCTAAAGTGATGTTTTTTTTTGGGTTGTGAAAGTGGTAGATTAGGCTTAATTTTTTTGCCTTGAATGTCATGTCTTTGGGTTGTGAAAGTTTAGGAAAGTGATGTGTTAGATTGTGTTGCCGTATGACTGTCTTACTGAGGGGAATCACGAGTTTGCCTATAATTGATTGCTTCCCAACTATCAATATGTATTATGTGTATAATGCAGAAGAAATGAAAACATTTTAGGTGCATTAATAGAGATGCCACATGAGTGTCCTTAGAACCTCCATTAATATAATTGTATTCAACTGATATTCATGTAGTTTTTTGGCTTTGTGTGAAGCAATTAGATTAAACTTAATGTTTTAAGTGTAGATTAATTATGGCGCCTTCAAGAAAAACAAAATCCGATCCTCGTAGAACTAGTGAAAACCTTATCAAGGCACTAAAAAAGAACAAGGCAGATGTAAAGAAAAAGACAGAGGATCCAAAAATGAGCAAAGCGGTTAAGTCCACACCTGTGAAGAACAAGACAGAGCAACGAAAAATGAGCAAGCCGATTCAGCCTGAACCTATGAAGAACAAAACAGAGGAACTAAAAATAAAGGCAGGGGCGCTAGAAAAGAACAAGACGGTGTCTGAACCTGTGAAGGAAAAGCCAGTGGAGTCTTGCCTTCGGAATTCATCCCCTGAATCAGTAAAGAAGAATGGAATTTCTAAGAATCTAAAAAGCAAATTATCTAAAAAAAGGAAACGAGTGGAAGAAACAGCAACCAAACAAGAGGGACTTAAGCTTCTAAAACGCGGAGCAGTTACAATGCATAGGATTGTTAGGCGTAAGATGCTGGGAATTAAGCTTGAGGTGCTATTTAATAAAAAGGGTGAGCCATATGGGGATGCTGCTAAAGAAATGCAGTCTTATATTGGGGTTCTTGCCAGAACAAAAGCCCCGATATGGTATGACAGTTGGTTACGTGTTCCGGTAGAAAGAAAAAATAAGATTTGGGATTGTGTGCAGGTAAAAGAAGTTGCATCTACAAAACCAACTAAGAATTTTACTTGTGTTAAATTATGACTGCCAATTGTAGTTAACACACATGTGATAATAAAATTGTTTATTTATGTACGTAGATGGCATACACTGTACCACCATCAGCACGAAAGCTTGTTCTGCAATCGGCATGCCAGAAATGGAGGTTGTTTAAAAGCCGTTTAACAACTGAATATATCATTCCTAATAAAGATCAACCTGAGTTGTTAAAGTTTCCTCCGGCTGACTACTCCTTTATTGAGAAGGCACACTGGGATATTTTTCTTTCAGGCCGTCTAACTGATGATTTTTTAGTGAGTTTTTTCTTTAATCTTTTTTATTTTATAAAATTCCCACGTAGCATAAGTAAATAGCGAAAGAAACTATGCTGCTAACATTTATGTGTTTTTTTCTCCAAGGACATCCACGAAAAACAGAAACTAAGGAGGAGTCTTAATTTATATCCACATTGTATTTCTCGAAAGGGCTATTCTAACCTAGAGCATGAAATGGTTAGTTATCATGAAACATATTTCTTTCACGCGTACATCATATAATTTTTTTCAATTCTTTTGTTTCGATTTTATTGTATAATATTTTAAACATGTTCATACAGATGGAGACTCAAGCTGACCCTAAAATGGAGATAGATAGATCAGATAGCTGGATTCGTGCAAGGAAAGATAAAGATGGAAACTTCAAGTCAGAAGCAGTTAAAGGAATTGCTCAGGCGATTGTAAGTTTTTATTTCTGTTGTTAATATATTCTTTTATCACCAAATATCTGTTTTGTTGGTTAATTACTTCTATTATTTATCAAATTTTTAGGGGAAAATGAAACAATGAGTTAGTGAAGGGGAGGTGACTGTGGAAGGCAGTGATGATATATTGACCAAGGTGTTTGGTAGCCCTGAACACAGAGGACGGGTGCGTGGACAAGGGCGCTTTGTGAAGCAGTCTACATACTTTCATCTTCCAAGGCAGAAGAAGACATGTAGGACAATAGAGGAGAGGATTCAAGAGGGTATTCAGAAATTTATGAAAGAAGAGACAGAAAGGATAGTTGAAAAGCGAGATGCCTTTTGGGCTGCAGAGTTTCAAAAGCTGAAAGCTGGTATAGGAGGGAAGCTTATTGAAACTGGGTTAAGTCCAAATATTGGATCTCAACAAGGAAGTTGTTCCAAGGGAGCACATGACATTCTGAAGGACTTTGATTTGCAAGGTGTAAAGAAAAAACTGGATCTCATTCAAAATGTGGGTATCGGTAAGGAAACACATATTGAAGAACATATTCAGGAGAAACCTTTGGTGGATGGCGAAGAACATATTCAGGAACATGGCGAGGCTCTCAAGGTTGTTGATGTTGAGGATAATCAAATGTTGGTTGAGGATGTGTGTCTGGAACCTAATAATGAGGAGGTGTTGGAGGTTAAAGGATGCACAGAGTGGGAATTAGCAATTGGCTCCCCGACAAATATCGTTGCTTATGCAACAGTTGATACTAAGTGTCAGGTTCTTCATGGGAAACAACTGGAAAAAGAAAATGTACGGGTCTCAATCACTCGTGTACTCCAAGGATCTGAAAAGATTCCCTTCCCAATCCAAGATGAGATCGTGACGGTGGAACAAGCTGTGGGAACATATATTGCATGGCCGAGAAACCTCATAATGGAAGTGAAGACAAGCGCCGCTGCAGTGAAAGGAAGTCCAAAGGTTAAATTTTCTCTATATATATATGTAAGTATATTTTTAAACTTAGTAATCTAATTTTTACAATATCGGGTCTATATATAGGTAAGTTTTTGCGATATTGTTTCTCATGTTTAGGTTGAATAATTGTTTGGTTCAGTTTTATATATAATATTTTTTTCCCCTTATTTCAATGTTGATTTTGTGGTAGTTATCACATATTTATTTTTGTTAAAATGTTGGAAATAGGTTTGATAATTAAATTAATAATGATGCAATTTTTAATTTGTTACGTATTAATGAATTAAATCTGTTTATATTATAATTCTTTTGAAACTTTTAATGTTCTCCAGGGGGTACCTGTCCAAACTGGGAGCAAAGATTGTGGTTTGTTTATAATGGGTTACATGAAAGAGATTTGTGCCGATATGGAATTAAAATTTCATGAGAAGGTAATGTTATAGTTATCTTTCTTTTTTCTATATCCAAGTGTATTGTGGTAAATAAATGTGATTTTTACATCCATGTTTCAGTGGCTACGCAGCAGCAACCTAACGAGATAAAGACTGAATGGGCAAAGTACTTCATGAAGAAGCATGCCACTTGAACTTGCATACAGTGCTGCTGGGTATTTTGAGTTGTGAACATATTTTGTGTTGAAATTTGGGAGTTCTAGTCATAGTAGTTAACTCTATTTAAACGTTGTTTCTAATTACTGGTGTTTTTGTGGATATGTTCACCTGAAAATATTTTGCTTTCTACTTGAATGGTCTTGTTTTGTTTAAGATAAAACTTGGTTATAAGTTAGTTCTTGGTTGCAATGGTTAAATATTGGTTTAGTGGATTCATGTAATGGAGGGTTGGTTGATTGTTGGTGTAATAGAAGGATTGATGGTTGATTGTTGGTGTAATGGTGACAATTTGCTTGTAATCTGAATGATAGTTTGAGTTTTAATTTTTATGGCATGTTCATTTTATAATGTTGTTGTGTTTAATTTTAATTTGAAAAACCATTGTTTGAGGAACTTTTAGCCAATAAAGTTATACAATAACCATATTATATTGTGTCTCACACAACACTTATAAAGACCAAGCTCATCATGTTTTATAACATATAACAATGCTATTTAAAACTAAACCTTTTTTTTTTTGCCAAGATTTAAAACTAAACCTTGTTAAAAGAAGATTCACACAATAAAAAACCATTGTCTGAACAAAACTAACTATTATCCATTGTCCAACAATGCTATTAAGAATAAAAAGAATTATGCCTTGAAGAGCACACAACACTTTCTACATTAAAATATAAGTGCAAAACATAATCATACAATACCAAGTGATAAAAAAATGTTGTATAAACCAATTCCAACAATACAAATTTAAAATAAAGGGGTTGTCTGTATGGTTGTAAGACAACAAAATTTTATCTTTTGAAAATTGTGTGTTAAGGTGGAGGACAATAAATATATCTGAATAAGAGTTGTGTGTTATGTTCTACTCCTAAACTTTTAGTAAGAACATACACAACGTTTTCAAGAGAACTTGTCTAAGTATACTTGTTACAACAGAATATATAGAAAATACTTGTTTGTTATGGTTGTAATACAACGGTGGTTATCGTTTGAATTGTGTGTTAAGGTAGAGGACAATATATATATCTGAATAAGGGTTGTGTGTTATGTTCTATTCTAAAACTCTTAGTGACCACATACACAACCTTTTTAACATTACTTGTCTAATAAATCTTCTTACAACAGAATTTATGGAAAGACGTTGTTTGTTCTGGTTGTAATACAACGGGGACTCATAGTTGGTCGTTGTCTGCGATGACTCACACAACTGTTTCTAATCGTTGTCTGATCCATGTAAGAGACGGCGACTCAATAAACAACGGGTTTTCAGGGAATCAGATAACGGGTTAAAACACTTGTCTGAGCCAGTTTTCCTTGTAGTGACTCCCACCCTCAAATAGGTTGTTAACATTGTTGTTAGACACAAATATTAAAAAAATGAATTATGTAAAAGAAAAATTAAGAAATCGGGGGTAAATTTTGGAGCTATTATAAAGATAATATGCTAATTTAGGAAATGTTAACAATATGTTGGAATATCGCAAAATAGAAATTTATTGGGACGGAGAGTATCAAATGTCATTTAGTGAGTAAACGTACAACACTAACGTTAATTGTCTATATAGTATTACTCATCAATCACATTTCTAACACATTAAATAAATAAAAAACAAATTAATAATTATTTTTATATTTAAAGTGATTGATATATATCAGGAACACATAATCACTTGTATTTATTTTACTTTCTAAGCATTATTAACATATTACAAATACAATTTAATTATGAAGTGACAAAAAATGTATATTAACATAATTTATTACTTTCTGCGAATGCACCATTGCAAACATACCTTAATCACTCGTGCTCATATGCATAAATAAATAAATTATTCACCCATTAGGTAATAATATAAATATATCATCAACAATTAAAACGAAAACAATTTCAATTAGCACAATTTAGAGTAGATTCGTGTATTGCACGGGTTATAGAGCTAGTTAATATATAAAATTTTCAAAGGTATCTCTAGTGTTCCAAGTGTACGGTATATCTATTTTACCAACCTTTTTTTGAAATGATCTATTTTACCAACTTAAATATACTTTGTCAGGAGTTTAAAAAAATATACTTTTTCGATCTTATATATGTTTTTTAGAGAATAATTCTAAAAATGTAAAATTGGTATTCAAAATTGATCCCCGAATGTCACGTATCATGTACCGATAGGCTACAAATCAATTATCAATTATTAATAATAGTATATCCCCCTTCGTTTCATGATTTTAAAAATCCTCGATTGTATGGATTTTGTTACCTATTTTAATACATGTAAAACTACTCTTTTTGGATTTCTTTTAATTTTTTAGGAAATAAGAAAATTTACTTTCACCTTTCATTAATTTTTATAATTTCCAATTTTGGTGTTTTTGAGTGCTTGAAAAATGTTTTAGAATCACCAAAAAAGATAACCCACCCGATTAAATATAAAAAAACAAGCCTGTCTGCACGAAAGTTTGAGCAAATGCAAATGAAAATGGCGTGCCTCGTTTTAGAGATAGCTTTTGCAATAGCAGTGGTTGCAGCCACAACAGTCATATGGAGAGTTCTCAACTGGGTATGGTTGAGGCCTAAAAAGCTCGAGAAACACCTTAGAAAACAAGGCTTTCATGGCAACTCTTACCGCTTTCTTTATGGAGATACCAAAGAACACGTGTCCATGTTAATGGCAACAAGATCAAACCCCATTCCAATCTCCCATGACGTGCCTTCTCGTACCACCCCCTTTCTCTGCAAGCTCGTCCGCGATTATGGTACGTAACTACTTTACTTTAACATACAGAAGGTATACCTTCTTGTGTAAGAGTTCTTGCTAGCATTATCGTCTGTTTTTCCTTCTTCAGTTCCGTGTTGCGTAAGAGTCCTTGCGAGGATTATCGCTTGCTTTTTTCTTCACTTCTGTGCTGCGTCAGTACTTGATTAGGCTCATTTAGACAACTTGTTGTTTAAAGTGAATTTTTAATTTGACTTTGCGAATACGTTTTAGACTCTGTTAATGATAACTACTCCTTAAGGTTGAACCCCGTAAACAAAATGTCTCAATTGCTAGCTACTTACCAGGTGTCGAAGACGAAAAGCTTGATTGCCTTTGCATACTGTTTGATGATTTAATTTGTGGATTCCAATATCTGCTCATGAGTGAAACGGTGTATACTACATCCATATTTCCTGTTCATAATTTAGCTGGAGTGTATGCTGTCCACAATATATCTTATAATTTAAAACTTATATTTTTCTTTTACTCGTTTCATCTCTTTGTTTGATTTTATATTGTGTTTTGAGGCTACTATGTCTTGCAGGTAAGAAAACCTTTTTCTGGGATGGACCAGCACCGGTGATTGTTATTATGAATCCTGAAATGGTAAAAGAAGTTTTGAATAAGAACTTTAAATATCCAAAGCCAACTATACACCCAATTTTCAAGATATTCATTCAAGGCCTCCCATTAATTGACGGAAGTAAGTGGACTATGCACAGAAGAGTACTCAATCCTGCTTTCCACACTGAAAAGTTGAAGGTACTGATTTAACTAACCATCAAAATTTTGCATTTGGCGTGATTATAAATGCATCAGTGCGAAGTTTTTATTTCAAGATATGAGTTTAGAATAAGTTAATGCATATTCTACTCCAGTTCACCAGGTATAAAACTTTAACTGTTATTGTGATTGCACTTTGCAGGGTATGCTACCAGCATTTGATTTGTGTTGTCACGAGATGACAAAAAAATGGATGGAAATGATAGGGGAGGGAAGAAATTCATGTGAGTTAGATGTGTGGCCTTTCTTCCAAACATTGACAAGTGATGTCATTTCTCGTACTGCATTTGGCAGTAGCTATCAAGAGGGAGAAAAGGTATTTGAATTACAAGTGGAACAAGCTGACTACGCATTTAAGGCTGTGCAATCACTTTACTTGCCTGGATTGAGGTAATGTCTTTTATTATGCTTATACAATGATATGGTAAAGTTTGATCATGTGAAGTCTACAGAAAAATAAAAAATGTAAACAAGTTCAACAAAATAGAGTGTGTGTTTGTTCAGGTTTTTACCAACTAAGAGGAACCAGAGGATGAAGGAAATAGACAAAGAAGTAAGATTTTTACTAAGAGGTGTTATTGATAAAAAGATGAAGGCCATGAAAGCAGGCGAAGATACTGATGACTTATTGGGACTATTGCTGGAAGCGAATTCTAAAGAAGTTGGACAGGGAAACAAAAAAGTTAGAATGAGCATTGAAGATGTAATTGAAGAATGCAAGGTGTTCTATTTTGCTGGCCAGGAGACCACCTCAGTTTTGCTTGTGTGGACGTTGGTCTTGTTAAGTATGTATCCTGATTGGCAAGATCGAGCTAGACAAGAAGTGATTCAAGTAATTGGGGATGACAAACCAGATATAGTTCATCTTAATCATCTGAAGACCGTAAGTACTGTATTTTTCATTCAACTTGAGACGGAAGGGTAAAATTAGCATTTAAAAGACACCCTGGCATAATTTATTCATTTTCTGTAAACCTCAGGTGACCATGATTCTGTATGAGGTTCTGAGATTATATCCACCAGTATCTGGGCTATTTCGACGGATAACTGAGGAAGTTACATTGGCTGATTTAACCTTACTACCAGGAATGCAAATTGTGTTGCCTATAAATCAAATTCATCATGATCAAGATATTTGGGGCGCTGATGCGAAGGAGTTCAATCCTGAAAGATTCTCAGAAGGCATTTCAAAGGCAACAAATAATCAGGTAGCTGCATTTTTCCCGTTTGGTGGGGGGCCAAGGATCTGCATTGGACAAAATTTTGCAATATTGGAAGCAAAACTAGCTTTGGCCATGATATTAAGAAAGTTCTCCTTTGAGCTTTCACCATCATACAAGCATGCACCTATCAATAAAATTACAATTCAACCTGAATATGGTGTTAGCTTGATTTTACACAAGGTATAGGTGGTACTTGCAAATTTCCTGATTACTGTGAGGAAAGTATGTGCACTATGCATGCGATGCCTATGTGGATTTGCCACCTCCATATACCGGTTATTAAGTATGATGTTGAAGACTTGTCTTGATGTTTTTATGTAAAAGACTTTTTTTATAAGCTGCTGTCTTTGTTTTTTTTTTTTTATAAATAAAATGTGCCTGCATTAACCAAACTGCTTCCAAAGCAATGTTACAAATGAGAAACTCAATAGTGGTAGTAATCCATTCCTATAAAGCAGACACAAAATAAGCACCTCTTGTCATGGGCAACACTATTCGCTGATCTAAAAACAAAAACAATTAACAATTCGTCGAAGTAATTAACTCCTTACCGTCGTCAACAATAGAACCAAATGTTGAGCATCCTTGGTTATCTTTACTGCGTTGATTGCATCCACCAGACTCTTGGCATCCCTTTCAAAACCATGTCCATCTGAGAAATCTTAAAATAAGTAACTTATGACTTAAAATGAATAGGTGTCTTATAAGTGATAAGTATATAAATCAGATATTTTTTACTTAATTGAAAAAAAATAAAGAAATTATAAATAAAATTATCTTAATTCATGATTATTATATTAGAAAAATAGTTTTGAACAAATTTTTTAAAACTCAAGTTGATAAAAAAACAAAAAATAAAATAAGTTGAGAAAAAGTACGTTGTTACTAAAAATCATACTGTTCTTTTCTTTAGTGCATTCATCCAACTTCAAACTGCTAAACATATATTAATTTGTTTTATTAATTTTAAATTTTGTTATCATTAAACTTTGTAGTACATATATCATCCATCATATTCTTTTTTCTTTTCGGTTTTGTTTTGACTCCACAAAAGGGTGTTAAATATTTCTTGTGGAGTTCGTTAAAGATGTCACAATATGGGTACTTAGATTTTGTTTATGTAAAGGAGGATGTAGAACATTTTCAACATTAACCAAACGTTTAGATATTAAAAACCTACTTGTCAATTGCAACCTGAAACCCCGTAGCAACATATCTCCAGATCATTGAACAAAATATTTATGGCCTTTTTGTCTTTATGAACTTACTCAATGTCTTCATATGTCCATTCTAACCTTGACTTTGGGACTGTTTGCTCATTTTCAACGGCTCCTTCAACATATGTTGCAGCTCTACGAGGAACATGAGAACCTTTCTCTATGCAGTCAACATATCTTTCATCTTGAGAGAGTAGATGAAGGTGCATCTTCATTTTCCACTGATGATAATTGTCTGCATCCAGAAGTAGGATCTTAACTCCAACATCCTTTCTACTCGTGTTGTTAGTTTGTTTTGATCTTCAAACTCTTAGTGTGTAAAGAGCTTGCTCGGATACCAATTGTTATTCCCTAACAATCTAACAACAGAATTACAGAAGAGGGGTTTATTTTTAAATTCTAAAATCTCTTTTGAATATATATATATATAGCTGTGAATGAATATGCTAAGTGCGGATAAACTGTAATGATATTCAACACAAAGTAATTAAACATAACAGTTTAAAAACTTTCTGGTGGATTGATCTTTCCACTAAAGATATATATAGATCCGAGAACTCTGTGATAGAAGAATGCACACAGCTGCTTACAAGTATTTTTACAAAGATGAGCAGAGAAAATTCCTAACAGATTTAGGTCTATCTATTTCTCTGTTCAATTCCTATTTTTCACTTGATCGATTGATTTATTATTAAGCACTTGCTACTCTTGGTTTATATACTACCAATTTACACATGAATAAGACAAACAATAAAAACAAGAATCTAGGTTTATTCACATGTTGCTTCATTTCACTATTGAGCATCTTTGAATATCTTCAGTTAAGCATGAAAATGTAAATGTTTCTTTGTTCTCTAACACATGTAACCAGGCTACCACATTTCTTTTGTATGCAATCAACCCATGTGACTGCCAAGTCACTTTTAATTGCTATTTGAATATGATATTTTTTGAGACTCCAGCATTATCCGTTGATACTACTCCTTGAGTCATCCGTTGAGTCTAAACTGGATTATCCGTTAAGAGTCGCTTGAGTCCTTTGTTGAAACTTTAAGTTTATCCGTTGATGATGAATTCTTTAGCAGTTGATAGTATTTCACTTATACAAAATTACAACACATCTTCTATTTACAATTGACCAACCTATTTGTATATCTTTCTATTAGTTAACTTGACTCATAATTCACTACAACTTCTAGACTACTAAGTTGTTTGTTGCATACAGAAATGTGCTGCAAACTTGTCTAACACAAGCTACTCCATCTAATAATGGTTACAAAAATCATTTAACTTATCTACTTAAAGTATTTTGTCAAGTTATCATCAAGCATACAACATATTCCTAACAAGAAGCTTGGAGTTAAATAATGTTGTTCTAGAAAAAAATTTCTAAGTCAAGATATCGACAAGTCATAGATCAAGGGATATAGAGAAGTCAATCGAGAAGTCCAAAATAACTTGTAAAGAAGTCCAAAATGGCTTATAGAGAAGTCTAAAAGATATCGACAAGTCAAATGAAGATGTAGAGAAGTGGAGATATCGACAAGTCAAATGAAGATATAGAGAACTGAAGATATCGATAAGTCAAATGAAGATGTAGAGAACTGGAGATATCGACAAGTCAAATAAAGATGTAGAGGACTGAAGATATCGACAAGTCAATTTCTTATATAGAGATCTTAGAGATATCGATAAGTCATTTCTACCTGTAGAGATCTCAGAGATATCAATAAGTCATTTCTACATTTAGAGATCTTAGAGATATCAACAAGTTATTTCACATATAGAGAACTGGAGACCTCAACAAGTCAAATATACATATAGAGAACTCAAGATATCGATAAGTCATTATACTTATCGATATGTCACTTCTCTATGGAACAAATAGAGATCTCGACATACTATCTCAAATTCAGAATACAGACAAGTTCAAGATTCAAGATTATCAGTCAACAAACAATTCATTCACTGAATTGGAAAGTCTACAAAAGAAGTTGAAGAATACAAGATCAAGGGCCAAGATTCACTGGACAAAGAATGGTCACTGACCTACAAGATTCTGCACAGATATGTCAACACCAGAAAAAGAAATAGACAAGGTTGCTTTAGAAATTGGTTTAGTACATTTTAGTGCAAGTTTTGTAAACCCGTGTTGCTAGTCTATAAAGCATGCACGGGTCCTTAGTTTAGAAGTAACAAACAAATCTAGAAAATCTTGTATTCTCTCAAGATAGAAGCTGAGTTCTTATTATTCAAGAACACATATTTGTAGGAAGACAACCTTAATTAATATGATTAAATGAGTTTTTGATATTGTATCTTGTGTGTTTTTACTGTCAAGCATTTTATCTCTACAATCTTAAACTAATTTGTTCACCAATAATCCAAACAGTTTCAAAAGCCAAATATAATCCCGAAACACATTCACCCCCCCTCTGTGTTACATTTTTTGCATTCAATATCTACACTTTCTTGGCACACTGTTGTAGTAGTCACAACCATCACTGTTATTACAACCAAACTGAACCTAGTCCTAATTTCATCAAGATTATGACTACCCCTAAAATCTACCATAGTCAACAATTAAACTTATATATATTAACATGTGAAATGGAAGTTAAAGTAGTATACTATAATTTTTAAAAGGTAGTTTAAAAATCATCTAATGAATATAAATAAGAGGTCCAATAGGTTTCTTATAAGTCTAATGGATCGACAAGATTATTAGTACATACATATGAAAATATGAGAGGGAAAGAGTTTGCAATTGAGTATAATATCTTTTCCGTCGTGTTGTACAAGAAGAAGCAAACAAGAAAGATGATTGGATTTCACATATTGTGGTATGAAATCAGAAAAAAGAACTCTAATTTGATGGCAAATAAAGAACAGAGATGGGCTTTGCAAGATAATTAAGTGACGGGATCGGGAAAAAAATTCAGCCGGGAGGGGGAAAAAATAAGCGGGAGATGACATAAAAATTGCTACAGATCTGCGGTGGTTCAATATATATAACCAATATTTGGGGTTGGCTAAATTTTTTAGTTAAGGAGAATATCCTATTGGAGAGATAGAACTTTTACAAAATATGTATATTATTTAATTTTGGTAAGCAATTTAAATTTTTAGCTAAGGGCTTTCTTCCATTAGAGATGCTCTTAGCACACGTGGCCAAATAAGAGCGAACTGTTGTAAAATGCTTCACAATTGTAGCAGCTTGATTACCAAGTCCCACATGTCAATATTAGTCGCATGTCGATAGGCACCAAGTTCCTGAGTTTCAGATGTCGATATAGGCATTTGGCTTGAGACTTCAGATATCGTTAGGAACTGATTCTTAATTCTTAGATATCGACACACACCAAAGTATAGTGACTTAGGTATCGACTAGAACCAAGGTCTTTGTCAGATGTCGACAGGAGTCAAAGGCTTTGGCTAGATGTCGACCTAGACCAAGTCCTTTAGCCCTTGATTTCCAGATATCGACATGAAGCAAGATTGGATTCCAGATGTAGACATCAACAAATTCTTGACTTGGAAACTTTTCTTTCTTTTCATGTCTTCATCCATGGCCTAATTTCAACAACCAATTTTCTTCTGAAAATAATTAAAGCATTTTATTCTTGACATGTTGACGCCTAGTGCTTTAGTCTGGTTCACAGGAGACTAACATAGAATTGAACATCTTGTATCAATTAATTCTTTAGTTGTTTAACATCTTTAGACTACTTCGTTGCTCCAGTTCATTGAAATCCCTGATCTTTAGTACTAGAATCAATTCATTTTTTTGACACTGATGGTTCTTTGACATTTTATTATACATGGAGGTCTAAACCTTGAAATGAACTTTTTTCTATGACGCTATTACGGACTTGGAGCTTTATTTCCATGTTTTGATTCTATGAATTTATCCAATCTTCTTTCTTCTGAATTCATGTGTTTCATAGTTAATATTATTTTCCTGTTTCTTTTTAATGTTGAGTTATATTTTCTTGATTATATATTACGTTACATTATGCTTTATAATATTGTTTTTCACCTACTTAGTATATATTTTTTCAGGTTTGGGTTAGATTTCATTTTTTTTTGTTTCTTATTTTTTGCAATTTTAGTAATATCATTTATTACGATTATTTCGTTATTATAATTTATTTTCTGAGTATATCTTATTTATATACTAAATAGTAAAATTCTAATTACTATAGCCTTATTTTGTATCAATCTTCCATTCTTTAATATTTCATGTATGAAATCGGCATTTATGCAGGAAAGAAATAAGTTTGCAGGCATATTTTCGAGTGTTTCTTCTCTGATTAAATTTTTTTATTGTCTAAACGTTCACGATCAACTATACATGTTCATCAATTAGATGATAATGAGGTCTACAGGGGCTGAACATGCAAATTTCGACCTCAACGTGTATTTGAGGTCTATTCGACCTCAAATAAGGTCTACAAGGGATGAACATGCAAATTTCGACCTCAACATGTGTTTGAGGTGTATTCAACCTCAAATGAGGTCTACATGAGCTGGACATGCAAATTTCGACGTCAACATGTTTTTGAGGTCTATTCAACCTCAAACGAGGTCTACAGGGTTAATACAACAACAGAGGGGGTTTGATGAACAATTTAATTAATATGACGATTATACCCCTACATTAATATCGATATAGTATTTATTTCACATCATCATTCATTTATAAAAATTTATTAACATTTGTATAATAAATATGTATATACATACATATATATACATACATACATGCATGCATGCATGCATATGTACAATATATATATATATATATATAAATTAATACATGCATACATACATACACACATACATACATATATATACATACATACATACATACATACATGCATGCATACACACATGCAAATATGCACACACACATACATGTACATATACATACATACATACATTCATAGATACATGCTCATATAATCTTATTTGTCATCAATTTAACATTGTCCTTATACATATACATACATATATATACATATATACATACACTATATATATACATAAATACATGCATACACACACACATACACACACACATACACACACATACATAAATTAATACATACATACATACAATATATATACATATTTATAAATTAATACATGCATGCATACATGCATACATGCATACATATATATATACATACAAATATACATACATACATACATGTATACACACATAAATACACACATACATACATAGATACATATTCATATATTCTTATTTGTCATTAATTTAACATCGACCTCGTACATGCATACATGCATACACGCATACATACACATACATACACACATACATATATAGATACATACTCATATATTCTTATTTGTCATCAATTTAACATCGTCCTCCAACATAATGAAATGGCCAGATATTATATTAAATTATATTAAATAAAAAATAAAACAAACTATTTATACACATATGTACGATTTATGCTTCACTATTAATAATTATGTGACATATATCGTTAACACAGGTTGTTAACATTGTTAGGAGAGTTTGTTGAGCATATTAATTTATATGACAATTATACCCCAACGTTAATATTTACATAATCTTTAATTAACCTCGTCACTCAATTTTTTAAAAATTATCAATTGTTGTATAATTAATATATGCATACATACATATAATAAATATACATATATATATATACACACACTAGCCTATGACTTGTGCGATGCACATATTGCTTTTAACACTTGAATGATTTTTAAATAATATTTTATCTAAAAATTATTTATATTTTGATATATATATATATATATATATTTCCAATAGTTGGAAAATAAATTGAAGAACATAAAAGTTATAATATTAAATATTTTGTGATCATTTGAGACTTGACTGAAAATAAATAATATAATATAATATGTTGTTCACAAGACTCGAGTCATGAACGTGTAGAAATTGTTAAAATAAAGAATATAAAAGTTTAAATATAATAAGCTCTTGACGGGGTTCGAACCCTGAATCCATGAAAGCAGTTTAAATGTTAATATAATATTATTTTATTATTGCATCTAACGCTTCCCATCTATCTGACTTTAGATTTGACGATTGTTCTGCTTATAATAGTATAGTACAAATATATATATATATATATATATATATATATATATATAAATTAATATAGGGATAGACACACACATACATACTTGTATATTCTTATTTGATATCAATATAACTTCGTCCTCCAACATAATGAAATATCGAAATATTACTTTAAATTCAATGAAATAAAAAATAAAATAAACTATTTATATCAGTATGTATGATTTATACTTCGGTATTAATCATTTGATGACATATATCATATACTCTCACCCTCAAATAGGTTGTTAACATTGTTGTTAGACACAAAGACTAAAAAACTGAATTATGTTAAAGAAAAATTAAGAAATCGGGGGTAAATTTTGGAGTTATTATAAAGATAATATGCTAATTTAGGAAATGTTAACAATATGTTGGAACATCCTAAAATAGAAATCTATTGGGACGGAGAGTATCAAATGTCATTTAGTAAGTAAACGTCCAGCACTAACGTTAATTGTCTATATAGTATTACTCATCAATCACATTTCTAACACATAAACACATTAAATAAATAAAAAAACAAATTAATAATTATTTTTATATTTAGAGTGATCACTTGTATTTATTTTACTTTCTAAGCATTATTAACATATTACATATACAATTTAATTATGAAGTGGCAAAAAATGTATATTAACATAATTTATTACTTCCTGCGAATGCACCATTGCAAACATACCTTAATCACTCGTGCTCATATGCATAAATAAATAAATTATTCACCCATTAGGTAATAATATAAATATATCATCAACAATTAAAACGAAAACAATTTCAATTAGCACAATTTAGAGTAGATTCGTGTATTGCACGGGTTATAGAGCTAGTTAATATATAAAATTTTCAAAGGTATCTCTAGTGTTCCAAGTGTACGGTATATCTATTTTACCAACCTTTTTTTGAAATGATCTATTTTACCAACTTAAATATACTTTGTCAGGAGTTTAAAAAAATATACTTTTTCGATCTTATATATGTTTTTTAGAGAATAATTCTAAAAATGTAAAATTGGTATTCAAAATTGATCCCCGAATGTCACGTATCATGTACCGATAGGCTACAAATCAATTATCAATTATTAATAATAGTATATCCCCCTTCGTTTCATGATTTTAAAAATCCTCGATTGTATGGATTTTGTTACCTATTTTAATACATGTAAAACTACTCTTTTTGGATTTCTTTTAATTTTTTAGGAAATAAGAAAATTTACTTTCACCTTTCATTAATTTTTATAATTTCCAATTTTGGTGTTTTTGAGTGCTTGAAAAATGTTTTAGAATCACCAAAAAAGATAACCCACCCGATTAAATATAAAAAAACAAGCCTGTCTGCACGAAAGTTTGAGCAAATGCAAATGAAAATGGCGTGCCTCGTTTTAGAGATAGCTTTTGCAATAGCAGTGGTTGCAGCCACAACAGTCATATGGAGAGTTCTCAACTGGGTATGGTTGAGGCCTAAAAAGCTCGAGAAACACCTTAGAAAACAAGGCTTTCATGGCAACTCTTACCGCTTTCTTTATGGAGATACCAAAGAACACGTGTCCATGTTAATGGCAACAAGATCAAACCCCATTCCAATCTCCCATGACGTGCCTTCTCGTACCACCCCCTTTCTCTGCAAGCTCGTCCGCGATTATGGTACGTAACTACTTTACTTTAACATACAGAAGGTATACCTTCTTGTGTAAGAGTTCTTGCTAGCATTATCGTCTGTTTTTCCTTCTTCAGTTCCGTGTTGCGTAAGAGTCCTTGCGAGGATTATCGCTTGCTTTTTTCTTCACTTCTGTGCTGCGTCAGTACTTGATTAGGCTCATTTAGACAACTTGTTGTTTAAAGTGAATTTTTAATTTGACTTTGCGAATACGTTTTAGACTCTGTTAATGATAACTACTCCTTAAGGTTGAACCCCGTAAACAAAATGTCTCAATTGCTAGCTACTTACCAGGTGTCGAAGACGAAAAGCTTGATTGCCTTTGCATACTGTTTGATGATTTAATTTGTGGATTCCAATATCTGCTCATGAGTGAAACGGTGTATACTACATCCATATTTCCTGTTCATAATTTAGCTGGAGTGTATGCTGTCCACAATATATCTTATAATTTAAAACTTATATTTTTCTTTTACTCGTTTCATCTCTTTGTTTGATTTTATATTGTGTTTTGAGGCTACTATGTCTTGCAGGTAAGAAAACCTTTTTCTGGGATGGACCAGCACCGGTGATTGTTATTATGAATCCTGAAATGGTAAAAGAAGTTTTGAATAAGAACTTTAAATATCCAAAGCCAACTATACACCCAATTTTCAAGATATTCATTCAAGGCCTCCCATTAATTGACGGAAGTAAGTGGACTATGCACAGAAGAGTACTCAATCCTGCTTTCCACACTGAAAAGTTGAAGGTACTGATTTAACTAACCATCAAAATTTTGCATTTGGCGTGATTATAAATGCATCAGTGCGAAGTTTTTATTTCAAGATATGAGTTTAGAATAAGTTAATGCATATTCTACTCCAGTTCACCAGGTATAAAACTTTAACTGTTATTGTGATTGCACTTTGCAGGGTATGCTACCAGCATTTGATTTGTGTTGTCACGAGATGACAAAAAAATGGATGGAAATGATAGGGGAGGGAAGAAATTCATGTGAGTTAGATGTGTGGCCTTTCTTCCAAACATTGACAAGTGATGTCATTTCTCGTACTGCATTTGGCAGTAGCTATCAAGAGGGAGAAAAGGTATTTGAATTACAAGTGGAACAAGCTGACTACGCATTTAAGGCTGTGCAATCACTTTACTTGCCTGGATTGAGGTAATGTCTTTTATTATGCTTATACAATGATATGGTAAAGTTTGATCATGTGAAGTCTACAGAAAAATAAAAAATGTAAACAAGTTCAACAAAATAGAGTGTGTGTTTGTTCAGGTTTTTACCAACTAAGAGGAACCAGAGGATGAAGGAAATAGACAAAGAAGTAAGATTTTTACTAAGAGGTGTTATTGATAAAAAGATGAAGGCCATGAAAGCAGGCGAAGATACTGATGACTTATTGGGACTATTGCTGGAAGCGAATTCTAAAGAAGTTGGACAGGGAAACAAAAAAGTTAGAATGAGCATTGAAGATGTAATTGAAGAATGCAAGGTGTTCTATTTTGCTGGCCAGGAGACCACCTCAGTTTTGCTTGTGTGGACGTTGGTCTTGTTAAGTATGTATCCTGATTGGCAAGATCGAGCTAGACAAGAAGTGATTCAAGTAATTGGGGATGACAAACCAGATATAGTTCATCTTAATCATCTGAAGACCGTAAGTACTGTATTTTTCATTCAACTTGAGACGGAAGGGTAAAATTAGCATTTAAAAGACACCCTGGCATAATTTATTCATTTTCTGTAAACCTCAGGTGACCATGATTCTGTATGAGGTTCTGAGATTATATCCACCAGTATCTGGGCTATTTCGACGGATAACTGAGGAAGTTACATTGGCTGATTTAACCTTACTACCAGGAATGCAAATTGTGTTGCCCATAAATCAAATTCATCATGATCAAGATATTTGGGGCGCTGATGCGAAGGAGTTCAATCCTGAAAGATTCTCAGAAGGCATTTCAAAGGCAACAAATAATCAGGTAGCTGCATTTTTCCCGTTTGGTGGGGGGCCAAGGATCTGCATTGGACAAAATTTTGCAATATTGGAAGCAAAACTAGCTTTGGCCATGATATTAAGAAAGTTCTCCTTTGAGCTTTCACCATCATACAAGCATGCACCTATCAATAAAATTACAATTCAACCTGAATATGGTGTTAGCTTGATTTTACACAAGGTATAGGTGGTACTTGCAAATTTCCTGATTACTGTGAGGAAAGTATGTGCACTATGCATGCGATGCCTATGTGGATTTGCCACCTCCATATACCGGTTATTAAGTATGATGTTGAAGACTTGTCTTGATGTTTTTATGTAAAAGACTTTTTTTATAAGCTGCTGTCTTTGTTTTTTTTTTTTTATAAATAAAATGTGCCTGCATTAACCAAACTGCTTCCAAAGCAATGTTACAAATGAGAAACTCAATAGTGGTAGTAATCCATTCCTATAAAGCAGACACAAAATAAGCACCTCTTGTCATGGGCAACACTATTCGCTGATCTAAAAACAAAAACAATTAACAATTCGTCGAAGTAATTAACTCCTTACCGTCGTCAACAATAGAACCAAATGTTGAGCATCCTTGGTTATCTTTACTGCGTTGATTGCATCCACCAGACTCTTGGCATCCCTTTCAAAACCATGTCCATCTGAGAAATCTTAAAATAAGTAACTTATGACTTAAAATGAATAGGTGTCTTATAAGTGATAAGTATATAAATCAGATATTTTTTACTTAATTGAAAAAAAATAAAGAAATTATAAATAAAATTATCTTAATTCATGATTATTATATTAGAAAAATAGTTTTGAACAAATTTTTTAAAACTCAAGTTGATAAAAAAACAAAAAATAAAATAAGTTGAGAAAAAGTACGTTGTTACTAAAAATCATACTGTTCTTTTCTTTAGTGCATTCATCCAACTTCAAACTGCTAAACATATATTAATTTGTTTTATTAATTTTAAATTTTGTTATCATTAAACTTTGTAGTACATATATCATCCATCATATTCTTTTTTCTTTTCGGTTTTGTTTTGACTCCACAAAAGGGTGTTAAATATTTCTTGTGGAGTTCGTTAAAGATGTCACAATATGGGTACTTAGATTTTGTTTATGTAAAGGAGGATGTAGAACATTTTCAACATTAACCAAACGTTTAGATATTAAAAACCTACTTGTCAATTGCAACCTGAAACCCCGTAGCAACATATCTCCAGATCATTGAACAAAATATTTATGGCCTTTTTGTCTTTATGAACTTACTCAATGTCTTCATATGTCCATTCTAACCTTGACTTTGGGACTGTTTGCTCATTTTCAACAGCTCCTTCAACATATGTTGCAGCTCTACGAGGAACATGAGAACCTTTCTCTATGCAGTCAACATATCTTTCATCTTGAGAGAGTAGATGAAGGTGCATCTTCATTTTCCACTGATGATAATTGTCTGCATCCAGAAGTAGGATCTTAACTCCAACATCCTTTCTACTCGTGTTGTTAGTTTGTTTTGATCTTCAAACTCTTAGTGTGTAAAGAGCTTGCTCGGATACCAATTGTTATTCCCTAACAATCTAACAACAGAATTACAGAAGAGGGGTTTATTTTTAAATTCTAAAATCTCTTTTGAATATATATATATTTATATAGCTGTGAATGAATATGCTAAGTGCGGATAAACTGTAATGATATTCAACATAAAGTAATTAAACAGAACAGTTTAAAAACTTTCTGGTGGATTGATCTTTCCACTAAAGATATATATAGATCCGAGAACTCTGTGATGCAAGAATGCACACAGCTGCTTACAAGTGTTTTTACAAAGATGAGCAGAGAAAATTCCTAACAGATGTAGGTCTTTCTATTTCTCCGTTCAATGCCTATGTTTCACTTGATCGATTGATTTATTATTAAATATTTGCTACTCTTGGTTTATATACTACCAATTTACACATGAATAAGACAAACAATAATAATAAGAATCTAGGTCTATTCACATGTTGCTTCATTTCACTATTGAGCTTCTTTGAATATCTTCAGTTAAGCACGAAAATGTAAATGTTTCTTTGTTCTCTAACACATGTAACCAGGCTACCACATTTCTTTTGTATGCAATCAACCCATGTGACTGCCAAGTCACTTTTAATTGCTATTTGAATCATATATTCTTTGAGACTCGAGCATTATCCGTTGATACTACTCCTTGAGTCATCCGTTGAGTCTAAACTGGATTATCCGTTAAGAGTGTCTTGAGTCCTTTGTTGAAACTTTAAGTTTATCCGTTGATGATGAATTCTTTAGCAGTTGATAGTATTTCACTTATACAAAATTACAAGGCATCTTCTAGTTACAATTGACCAACCTATTTGTATATCTTTCTAGTAGTTAACATGACTCATAATTCACTACAACTTCTAGACTACTAAGCTGTTTGTTGCATACAGAAATGTGCTGCAAACTTGTCTAGCACAAGCTACTCCATCTAATAATGGTTACAAAAATCATTTAACTTATCTACTTAAAGTATTTTGTCAAGTTATCATCAAGCATACAACATATTTCTAACAAGAAGCTTGGAGTTAAATAATGTTGTTCTAGAAAAAAAATTCTAGGTCAAGATATCGACAAGTCATAGATCAAGGGATATAGAGAAGTCAATCGAGAAGTCCAAAATAATTTGTAAAGAAGTCCAAAATGGCTTATAGAGAAGTCTAAAAGATATAGACAAGTCAAAACTTATGACTTAAAATGAATAGGTGTCTTATAAGTGATAAGTAGATAATTCAGATTTTTTTTTACTTAATTGAAAAAAAAAGAAATTATAAATAAAATTATCTTAATTCATGATTATTATATTAGAAAAATAGTTTAGAACAAATTTTTTAAAACTCAAGTTGATAAAAAAACAAAAATTTAAAATAAGTTAAGAAAAAGTACGTTGTTACTAACATTCAACTTATCAACTTATAAGTTACTTATCAGCTTATAAGTTGTAAATCCAACTTATAAATTGGGTCGACAAACACTTCCGAGATAAGTCATTACGGGCTTATAAGCTATAATTTATAAATAACTTATAAGTTGGTAGATAAACTGGCCTAGTTGATCTCCAATTCTTTGTCTAAGAAAGAGCTTCGCGTAGACTCAAAGCTTTAGCAACTCTCGGTTGGTACCCAACCTGTACTCTGCTACTTCTCGCCCGAATAAACTGACATCTATCATCTCTTGCTACACACCTTAAGCCGGTTACCTCTCCTTGTAAATCACATGCCACATCTGTGTTAATCTTCACCCACTGTACTGGTGGTTTGGACCATGTACACATTCTGTTATGTTGTTTTTCTTTGTGATCGTCGACCTCCTTGGCCTTATTCCAATCTGAAATCATAATTAAAGCCATGGATTTCACACCAAAAAGCCGACATTATCATTCTCTCCTATATCCATTTGTTGCGCCTGTACCATAGAGACCAACATATCATTCCAAACATAGCCCCCTGGTCCTTGCTTCCCTTGTGTAAGACTCTTTTAGCTCACATTGGAATATTATTTGTAAGCTATCTTCAAAATGAGTTTGACACCAAGCACATCTATCAACCGTTAAGGAACTAGTTACTCTAAAACCTCCAGATATTAGAGAATAGCCCTTTTTAGGATCTTATATTATTCTAACACTCCTCCTCACTCGAAACCCCATTTATGGGTCGAAGAGTGAATCACTGGCGCCCATCTTTGGGGCATAAATTTGCCTTTCGTGTCCCTTATAAATTGTGAGAAATGTTTGGGGTGGCAGGGATCGAACCTGAGTCCTCTGCGAGCCTGAGCTCTGATACCATGTTAAGGAACCAGTTACTCTAAAACCTCAAGGTATTAGAGAATGCCCCTTTACAGGATCTTATATTATTCTAACATCAACAACATTCACATGTTTACTGATCAGATTTGCCGCTGTTGAAATTACATCCCTGCACATGCGCCAAACAAAATTAACAACATTTCCTGGCAGCTTGAGACGCCAAATTTTATTCCAGAAACTTCTATCAGGACATTCGCTTTCTCCCTTGATTTGACGATAACAGCTTCTCACCGTAAATCTACCCGTGTCATCAAATAACCAATACCATGAGTCAACCCGTTTAAGTATAGGGATATGTGAAAGAGATGTGTCATAAGTCCAATCATGTATGATGATTTAGGAATAACTTTTATGTAATCTGTTTTGATTTCATTGATATTAATAAAAGACTTGTTTTGGTTTTATTGCGGGCTTTATCTATTTAAGTGTTTAAATAAGATATACCATAGTTTAGAGTAAAGCTTTTTATGGATTATGATGAGATCATAATAATGAGACCTAAAAGATGATAACTCTAAACTTAAATATTTCCTGGTCGTAGGATTACTAAGTGGTAATTAGTAATCTGTAAAGATCGGTACATACTATGCTTGCTTCATTATGAAGGATGTATGTTCTCATAGACATTTGTGTGGTGACACTATAGCTAGTATGTAGGTGCTTATTATAGAATAAGTTCACTGAACATGACTCACACAGCTGAACAACTGATGGAGTTCACTCACGTGTCAGCAGTTGTTCACATAGTGATAGTTGTATAAGTATCCTTAGACTTGAGGTCATCATAGTCATCTTGTGTACGCTGAACTATGCTTTGGTTTAGTTCTTAGTCTCCAGGGATAATTATAAGGGCTCTACTGGGTATAGGAATTTGTACACGAAGATAGTGTATGATCAATAAAGGATCTACCCCTTCCAGTGAAGGAAGAGAATGTTTAATGCTGATCCACTTATGCTAGTTCAGCAATCTCTGGCTAGAGTGAATGAAATTAGAAAGGAGTTTCTAATTTACATTAAATAGAACTAAGCATAGTGAATGGAAAAGCAAATGATTAAATAAGATAGGCTTGACACAAGTTCCATGCCTTGTATTTAATCGTGACATTGCAGGGTAGAAGGAATTGATTGTACGGTAACTACTCACTGAATAGGTTCTTGGTATTCTAAGCAGTGAATTCGTATTATCCGGATAGTCGCGATATGCTGAGAAGTATCCCTCACGATGTAGAATAAATATGATTAATTTATTAATTAATCATATTTAAAGAATTAGAAAATTCATATAAATAATGATAAAATAGTTTTATTATTATTTATTTCTACTACCGGCTTAATATTGAACCTACAGGGTCACACCATAAAAGAAAATGATTTAATGGTGGAGGAATTAATTAATAATGACTGGTAATTATTTATTTATGAAATAAATAATTAATTAGCAGATTTAATAATTGATTAAATGAGATTTATTCAATTCTTAATATTATTAATTAAGAATTTAATTTTGGAAATTAAATCAAGTGAGAGAATTATTTTTCTAAAGTGTTTAGAAAAGGGATTAATGATTAAAAGGTGTTTTAATTATTAGTTAATTGGTTAATAAGAATAATCAATTAAAGGGTTAATAATAATAATAATATTTTATGGAAAATTTGCAGCTGAAATTTTTGCCTATAAATATACTATTATAAACCCTATTTGTCTCAACCCAAATAATTAACCATAATTCTAAAGTAGAACAAGAGGGAGGCAACTAATTCTCTCAACCTCTTCCTCCTCCATCACATTGTTCTCTTGGTGGATACCGGTGGAGTGCTTCACACTTGAGGATCAGCTGTTAGGGATCTCCGCTCATCGTTCTTGGATCGCTATTAAAGACCTCCATCTTTCCATTAACGTAAAGCTTCTTAAGGTAAACATACTGAACTACGAATTAAATAACATTTTTCGCATGGATCATGCAGAGGGTTTCGATTTTTTTTAAGATTTAAATTTACATTTTCGTTGCGTTTATGTGCTAAAAACCCTTCAATATGAACCTGTTTTATCCACTTTTTTTCCCTCCCATTGCTTAAGTCATCTAAAATTTCCTCATCCCACTCCATCTGATTTGCCGCCATCAAATTAGCTACTGTAATTTGATCTAGATGTAGATGTCTTTCTGTCGTCATGAAACCGTTTTGCTCACTAGGCAGCATGGATCATTCCATACCAACCTCCTACTTCCATCCCCTATTCTATTCCTTGATCCTTGTCGTATTACATCTTGAGCTTCAAGTATGTTAGAAAAATGGATTTTAGATCATAGTTTTTATTATGTTCTTGATGATAATCCTAAAATCTAATGATTAGAAGTTATTCCATGATATGTGAACTTAAACTTTTACATATGGATCTAAGTATTTTCTTAGTGAAATCCGTAGAGAAATAAAGTTGAAACTAGTAGCTTGTAAAAGCTTGAAATGGAGAATGTGTCATTTGTCCCACATTGAAAATAAATAAAGTGAGGATTTTATTTATTTGTGATTTAATTTTTTTAATTAGAATTAATTTATCAATCGGGCTGGGTTATTGTTTTTGTTGGGCTTGGTCACTTTGTAAGTGGGCTGAGTCAGATTCAATGAATCTGGACATGTAACTGATAATATATATTCATAATTGAAAACATTAAAACCGATTTAATGTGTGGATTAAATACAGAAGTTGTTACATTTCATTTAAATTCAAAATCAGCGGTTTTGATTTATGTATTAAATGAGCAGTTTTGATTTCTGATATTAAAGTCTATTAAAGTCTATTAATGTCAGGGTGGTCAGTTACACTTAGCCTCTATTATAAATAGAGGCCTAATTTGTTGATGAAAAAACACCACACCTACATTCTCTTCTTCTCTCTGCTTTCTCTTCTCTCCCAAACACTATTCAGTGAGCTGCTGATTTTTTCGGCGACTGAGGTGCTAGTCGGAGTTGAATTTGTTGTTGCTGTGAACATCAAGTCCTGAGTTGTTTTATCCTGGAGGAGGCATTGCAAGCAACCCAAAGCAGCATGTGGAGGCAACTCTTCAAGAGCAGTTAGGGCTTCGAGTAAGGCCTGACGACTCAGCTGATTATTTTCTTGTTGCATTGTACCTGTTGGCTACCACTACTTTCTGTTCTTTCTATTCACTTTAAGCTATGGTTACTGGTACGCTTTCTTTTCTTTCTTCGTTCTTACAGTTACTGATATGCATGTTGTTTACCTACATGTTTTATTTCGTTAATTGCTATCTTGGCCTTGTCCTGTTAAATATGATATATAACTGCCTCTATGTTGCTGTAATAGTTAATATTTCCAATATTCTTGAAGAGATAATTAGTTATATATTATTTAGCCTAATATTTAGCGAAACTGAGGTTCCCGTAGGTGGTGGTAGTTCTGGTGCAACTGCTGGGGTCATTGATTGGACCACTTATAGTTTTCCACAAGCTGTTGAATTAACTGGTTTACCGGAGAAATTCAATGGTGGTATCGGCTTTTCTCGCTGGCAGAAAAGGATGAAATTATGGTTGACTATAAAGGGTTTGTGGCCGGTTGTGGAGTATGAGAAACCGGTTGTAGATCAAGAAAAGGCTGACACGGTTAAGGCTTTTGCGAAGTGGGATGAGAAGGATGGGATGGCTAGGGCGGCCATTTTGGCTGCTCTAACAAACACTTTGTTTGATGTCTATTCTTCTGATGCCTACTCCGCAAAACTCTTATGGGAGAAGCTGGACCAGACACATAATACTGACTCATAAGGTTTGGAAAAGTATTATGTGGCTAGGTTCCTTGAGTTCAAGCTGGTGGACAATAAGTCCATGACTGAGCGAGTGCATGAGTTCGAGATGATAGTGCATGCTTTGAAGGAGTCTGGAATGGACCTCCCTGAGAAGTTCAAGGTTATGAGCGTGATTGAAAAGCTCCTGAAGTCTTGTGAAGAGTTCTCTCCCTCTCCCTGAAAAGACATAAAGGAGAGATCACATGGACCAACCCTATGCTAGACATCTCGGTCCAAGAACAACACAAGTCCAAAAAGAGACATGTGATACCAACTGAGCATGGTACCTCGAAGGTAAACGTAGCAACTTTAGGACAGAAAAGGAAGGTTGTTGCTAAGAAAGTTAATAGTAATAAACCTAAGAGTGACAAGGACAAGGCCAAGAAACCTAAGGCAAACAAACCATGTTGGTCTTGTGGGCAGGTTGGGCACTGGAGTAAGGACCGCCTTACAAAGAAAGCGAAGAAAACCGAGGTGGTAGCGCAAGCAAATGCTGTGCTTGGAATCGCAAGTGGGCCCGTAGCGAACATGGTCGTTGGTGAGGCTACGACTTCTGAAACCGACATTGATCGGTATGTATCCTACAACCCAGTAATATTTTCTACCTATTTGTCAAATGAATGGTTGGTAGATACTGGAGCTAATGTGTATATTTGTGCTGATATTAGTTTATTTGTATCTTATCAACAGAGTCATAGCTTGACTGTGAAGATGGGGAATGCTAGTGCTGCTCAAGTACATGGAGTTGGAAACGTGGATCTGAAGTTCCCTTCAGAACATATTCTATCTCTGACTAGAGTGCATCATGTTCCCGACATGCGTAGAAATATAATAAGTGGAAGCTGTTTAGTTTCTAGTGGTTTTGAAGTTTCTTTCAAGTGTAATAAAGTAGTTCTTATTCATACCGGTACATTTTTTGGCAAGACTTACTTGTCAAATGGTTTATTTGTTATTAATGTTGAACCCGTTTTGGGGAATTTGAATAATAATAGTATTCCTTATGTTAACTGTATTTAATCTTCGAATATATGGCATGCTAGACTAGGTCACTTAAACTTTGGTGCTCTTAAGAATATGATGAACTTAGAGTTGATTCCAAAACATACTATAGAAAAGAATTCTAAATGTCAAGTATGTGTGTCTGCTAAACAAATAAGGAAACCTTTTCATAACATTGTTAGGGATTCAGACTTGTTAGATTTAGTACACAATGATATTTGTGAATTTGGTGGTGTGTTGACCAAGGACAAGTTTAGATACTTCATTACTTTTATAGATGATAGTAGTAGATATTGTTATGTTTATTTACTTAGACATAAGGATGAAACACTTAGTAAATTCATTATATATAAAACTGAAGTAGAAAAACAAACTAGTAAGGTACTTAAACGATTGAGATCTGATAGAGGTGGTGAGTATACGAGTAACGCTTTTAATGAATTTTGTGCAAACAATGGTATAGTTCATGAAGTTACTCCACCATACACACTTGAGTCCAATGGGGTTGCTGAATGAAAGAACAGAACATTTAAATATATGATTAATAATATGCTTATTAACTCTGGGTTGCCTAAATACATGTGGGGAGAGGCTCTAAATATGGCGTGCCATATTTTAAATAGAGTCCCTCTAAAACACATGGATAAGACACCCTTGGAGTTATGGAAAGGCAGGATGACTAGTCTTAAGTATCTTCATGTGTGGGGGGTGCCTTGCTAAGGTGCTTGTTCCTGAACACAAGAGAAAGAAACTAGGTCCGAAAACTGTTGACTGTATCTTTCTGGGCTATCTTGAAACCACTATAGCTATGAGATTTTTGGTATTAAAATCTAACATAGATGGTACAGTGGCAAACATGATAGTTGAATTTCGAGATGCTACATTCTTTGAGGAGGTCTACCCTATGAAGACTGGAATTCCTGAAATGACTTTTGAGGAAGATCCTGCTGACACATCGAGTTCTATTCCTAATCATGTGGAAAAGATGACAAATGTGGGGCGAAACCTAGTAGTAGCTCAATTCCTAAGGAAGTAGAGGAACCAAGGAGAAGTAAGCGTGCAAAGGTAGTTAATAATTTTGGAGGTGATAATATCACTTACAATGTCGAGGATGAACCTTTAACTTTCTGACAAGCTATGGATTCTTCGGAGTCTAGGCATTGGAAGGGCGCTGTGAAGAGTGAAATTGACTCTATTGTTTTTAATGGAACATGGGAGTTGGTTGATCTCCCTCCTAGGTGTTCTACTATCGGGTGCAAATAAGTCTTTAAAAGGAAGTTGAACCCTAACGGCTCAAACATACTCTCCGGTTGCAAGGATGGTAACAATCCGAATGCTTATAGCATTGGCTTCCTTCCATGGTCTTATCATCAATCAGATGGATGTAAAGACTGTTTTTCTTCATGGTGAACTTGAAGAAGAGATTTATATGGACCAGCCTGAGGGATTTGTTGCATCTTGCAATGAAAGGAAAGTATGTAAGTTGATTAAGTCCATCTATGCCTTGAAATAAGCTCCCAGGGATAGGCATAAAAAGTTTGATGAAACTGTATTGCCATTCAGTTATATGATTAATGAAAGTGACAAGTGTGTCTACACCAAAGTTAAAGGTAGTGAGTATGTCATCTTGTGCCTATATGTGGATGACATCTTATTGTTTAGAACCAATATTGAGATTATTAATGAGACAAAAGCTTTCTTGAAAAGGCACTTTGAAATGAAGGATATGGGTGAGGCTAGTGTGATAATTGGAATCAAACTGATTCAGTCGAATGAGGGAATAAACTTGACTCAATCTCATTATATATAGAAATCTATACTTGAGAAATATGGTTATTCACAGTGTAGAATCGCTAGTACACCCTATGATCCTAAAGTTGCCCTTGTCAGGAATACTTCAGGAGTGCCTGTGTCTCAGTTAAGGTATTCTCAGATTATTGGGAGCTTGCAGTATCTTGCTAAATGTACTAGACCAGATATTTCATATTCTGTGTCTAAGTTGGCTCAATATACAAGCTGTCCAAACAGAATTCATTGTGATGCTCTTGATGGAGTACTTAGATATCTAAAAGGCACAATGTACCTTAGTTTACACTACAGGAGATTTCCTTGTGTGCTTGAAGGGTACAGTGATGCAAGTTGGATAGCTAAGAAGTCCGGTTCCAATGGAGTGACTGGATATGTGTTCACCTTGGCTGGTGGAGCAATATCCTGGAAGTCAAGCAGACAGACTATAGTGATTCGGTCTACATTTGAGGCTGAGTTGTGTGCACTAGATGCCACAGGGACGGAGGCTGAATGGTTACACAGACTTATTTCTGCGATACCTGTAGTAAGCAGACCGCTTCCTGCTATTGCTATTCATTGTGATAGTTGAACAACTATCGACAAGATTAGCATTAAAAAGCATAATGCTAAAACAAAGAGACACATCCAAGTTAGACTCAAGTCTATAAAGGGTTTAGTGTCTGATAGGATTATAGCTATAGAGTTCATAGGAACTCAGAATAATATAGCTGATCCTTTGACTAAGGGACTGGAACCTGCAGTGGTCCTCAAGTCAAGGTTGGGGATGGGACTGTCAACCCATCATAATTCATCAACAGTGGGAACCCCATACACATGAGAGGAAATCCCTAGAAGTGTATTCAATGTGGTAATAACAAGCTGTAAGGATGAATTGTCATAACCGATATTTTATTATCCTTTAAATGATATGTATATAAGTATTTTGGTTTAGTTTATAATATATATATATATATGTGTGTTTGTGTGATTTGATTGATGCCAAATATTTGTGTGGTATTATTAAAATATTTTTTAAACAAGAAATACATTATTTGCTATTTATATAAGTTATAAAATGTATTTTATTATCTAAGAAAAATCTTTTTTATTAATAAATTTTGAACTTTATTTTATTAAATTTCTAAAATTCTAAGCTATTTTATGATGTCACTCTTGTCATTTATAGATCGGTGGTTTTATTTATAAAATATATTCTTATATTTAATTGGATTAATAATTATTAAATTACTTCATTACCCTTGCATGCATTTCCACTCACAATTCAAAACAAGGATAGTTATGTCATTTCCTACCCCACTATCTCATCTAAAGCCTACCAATTTCCTAAACTAGCCTTGCATGCAAAGTAGTAGAGTTGTAGGATCAAGGGTAGAGTGGTAATTGCATTTCCCACTAACTTGTGTGCATGTGATTAACCAAAAGAGAGAGAGTCAAGTTGTCATTTACACTCCACTCACCACCACCACTCTCTTCTTTCCCCTCCCTTCTTCTTCCTCTCGGCCGAAGCGCACACACACACACTCTTCTTCATTTTCATTCCCAAAAATCAAGATTTCAAGAGTAATTTCACCTTTTTAAATTTGATAAACTCCTTCCATAGATATTTGGGTAGAGATATGCATGTTTATTGGATGATTTGGTGTTGCATGTAAGAGGTAAGTTCAAACTCAAGTGGAAAACCTTAGTTTACATGAACTTAAGGTTCAAACTTTAAAGAGTTAAATTAGAATAAGGGTTGTAAAGGGCAAAATAATGTGAGAATTACTCAAATGCATGTGCCATTTCTCCCTCATCCATTCGGCTATGACTCCAAAGGAGCCGAATGGAGTAGTAGTTTATGTTGTATTTTGAGTTTTGATTGTTATATGCTTAAAACATGATTATATGGTGGTTGTCTTGGTATAAAACCTTTACATGTTATAAATTTTATATAAGTATAATCTTGATAAGGTTGCATGTCAATATTTTTGGAGCAAAACCAAAGTACTATGAGTATATTTTTGGTAAAAGTTGAATTAGTGAATGCATGTTATAATTTATGAGATTTTGAGTCTTGATTTGATTTGCATGTAAGAGATAAAGCTTTATTTTGGTAGACAAGAGTATATCAAGTTGTTTACTGAGTATATATAGTTGATATCATGTTTGCATGTTATGATTTATGCTCGGTTTATGCTTGAATATTTGAAAGTGTGATTTAAGTAATGGTTTTGTTATTTTGAGTATATAATTCAGTTTTGGAGCATAAGGGTATGGAATGATCTCAATATTAGGATAACTTGTGAGTTTAGGAGAGTAAGTTTAGTAGATAAGCTTGATTGATTGATTTGATGTTTGGTTTATAAGTGGGAGTTAAGGTGGAAGGGTTAGTATAGGGCTTGTCATTTTCCAAACATTTGCACTACTTTGTAGGAGAGTTTTGAATGGGCATTTGTTGGGCATTTGGAGGCCCAAGCCATCAGAAGTTAGGACTTGACCTACAGTTAATCCCAGAAGCTTTAAATGTAAGAAACAAACCCATTTAGTTAGGTGCACAAGTCGAATCATGACTTCTGCTCAGAACAGAGACAGTTTGAGTGAGGAGCACTTTTAAGCTTAGAAAGTGATGTCATCGGTAGGCCCTCATTAGGCCTTGTTTAGCATTGATACTAGGGAGTATGTGAGAGGTTTTACAAGCTATAGTTCGAAGGTTTAGAGTTAAAACCAAAAGTATAAAGTGAGTTCAAATCAGGGCAGTTTGAGTGTCACTAGGACATGGGAGAGCCATCTTTGAGAGTAGGCCCAAGGAATCCTAGGTTGGGCCTTGGTGTCATTCCAAGTGCACAAGTTAGATTTAGGACCTGAGATTCCGGTGCAGTAATTTGAGTGGCAAACTTTGAGTGGAAGGGAGATCATTGTCACTTAGTACCATTCGATGTCACCTAAGAATTTTACTTATGAACACTTTATCTTTGCACTTAGATTTGGTATTCATAGAGGTGAGGCCTGAGTTGATCATTGAGTTTGATTATTAGTAAGAGGTCATTAGAAGGTTAGGCCATAGGTGTGGCTAAGTGAAATGAGGTTTGGCTAATAAGGGCACTTCAAAGTTGGAGAGTTAGTTGAGTTACACTAGACTAGTTAAGCACTTCAAGTCATTTGTGTTGGTTGAGTGAGATCATTCAATACTCAATAATGTACCATTATATCAACGTTGTATATTATGTGATTAAATGTGTTATGTGATCTTAAATGATTATTTGGAGCATAATATGTGATTAGTAAAGAGTCGAATGTGTAATAGGCCTAAGTGCCGATATGAGTCGAATTTTCTATAACTAGGATGGGATTCGTAAGAATATATCTTGATGAGGTTTAATATTATTGTGTAGGCTTAGGAGAAGATAGTAAGCTTGTCGTCAAAGTCGAGTAGTGTTCCCGGTTGCTCCCACGATCAAGACGAGAGTTGGTTAAGCCTTCTTAAGGAAAGTGTTCCCGGACTTACTTGATATATTGCAAATGTTTTCCCCTAGTCAATTCTATATATTGCAAGTGTCGTAAACCTTTCTTGAGATATGATACAAGTAACTCAGTTTTCCTTTATGAATTGATATTGCTAATGCCATGATAAAGTAATGATCCTTTTTTATACTTGTGATACACCTGTTATTGATTTTTGAGGAACCCTAATATTGATTCTATATTCTTGTGATAACTTGTTCTTGAATCGTGTTCGATTGTTTACGACAACCTGATTGATTCATACCACTTTTTCATTGTCTACTTCCTTTGTCACCCTATGATCTCGTAAACCCTAAGCGAACCTTTATGAATTCCTTTGCGAAATATCTTAGTTAACCTGAATCCTTCATTCTCTTATATACCCTGAACCTGAATCTAGTATTGCTTCGATATTTCCCTATATTGACAATTGCTTGCAATTCGAATCCCTTGAACTACATTGTTTGATAACTATCCTTTACTTCCCTATCCAAACTTTGTATCTGGATGTACGCCATATACTACACTTAATTTTCAGCCACCCCTCCCTTCGTTGATTATCGTGATAACTCTTTTCAATACTTTCTTCCTTAGTTGTTGAATCATTGAAACCCATCATTGATGACTCAATTCGTTTGGCAACAAATCTTGTCCAAGTACAATTGTTATTGAAGTTGGCCTAGAATCCCTTAAATACCTATATGATTCTTTCATGCTTAAAGAGATTTTGAAATGTTAATGTTTTGGCATCTAAATTCTTATAAAATGCAAAGTTTTAAAAATTGAATTGTCAAAGGGACAAAAATGTTTTCTTGAGATTAGTGGATCTGGACTAAGACGCATATCCTTTCCACACTTATTATTTGAGGCTTAAAAGCTGCCTCGAGATCCCACCAAAATTGTTTAGAACCCAGCGAGGTTCGGGATTACTTCACGGTCGATCACCGGATATAATTTGTAGCGTCATAAAATAAGTTTTTGATTAAAATAATGTTTTCAAAATGATGATGCAATTCCCATGCTATTTAAATTATGAACTGTTCTACCCTATATTTATCTTTTCCTAGTAGAACTTGTTGAGCATTTGGCTCACTACTTGTTTCCTTTTATATCTTTCAGCTAGGAAATAATGGTTAGGTTCAAGTAGACGGCTCCTAAATCCACCAGAGGAGAATCATCAAACCAATCATTGTACCATGTGTGAGCTCAGGAAGAATAAGTGATCCAGTAGTGGGAGAAATGATGTATTTTGTACTTTTGGTTTGTAATAGTTTAGTAGTTGGGTTGTTCAAATACTAAACCTAGCGATCTAGGAAATTTCTGTAATATATCGCAGTGTTAAATTATGTCTTTAATAATAGCTTTTGTTATATTAAATTGGGGTCGTGACATGAATTAGTAGTACCTTTGCTATATAGATGATACTATTGTATCCGAGTCTATCCCCTGTAAACCTAGAAGGTACTGACACTGTTAGAAAAATGAGAGTATTAAAACTCTGAATGAGATCAAGTCATTTGATGAGATAAAAATAGTATATCTCTGGGGATGCCCAGCTAAGCGAATGTAATTGTGTGGTCGCAATTAAAGGAAAGGGTTATTCCTAGAAGCATTCAATGAACGGGATCGAGACAAGACCATTAATGTCTCAAAGCCGTAGATTGGTACCATAGCCATTGACTTGTCGTCGTCTATGGAACATGGTTATACTAAATGGATTAAGATTCAAGGTGAAATATTCCATCTGAATCCGGTAGCCATTGAAGTAGAGGACTTAATAAGGTTCAAACCCGGAAGGGTACCGACTCTGAAAAACAAGTCATGATGAAAATTCTGATCGCATTTCTGTATGGATTTGTGGTGGATTGTTAGAAAAATGGATTTTAGATCATAATTTTTATTATGTTCTTGATGATAATCATAAAATCTAATGATTGGAAGTTGTTTCATGATATGTGAACTTAAACTTTTATATATGGGTCTAAGTATTTTCTTAGTGAAATCCATAGAGAAATAAAGTTGAAACTAGTAGCTTGTAAAAGCTTGAAATGGAGAATGTATCATTTGTCCCACATTGAAAATAAATAAAGTGAGGATTTTATTTATTTTTGATTTAATTTTTTAATTAGAATTAATTTATCAGTCGGGATGGGTTATTGTTTCTGTTGGGCTTGGTCACTTTGTAAGTGGGCTAAGTCAGATTCAATGAACCTGGACATGTAACTGATAATATATATTCTTAATTGAAAACATTAAAACTGATTTAATGTGTGTATTAAATACAAAAGCTGTTATATTTTATTTAAATTTAAAATCAGCAGTTTTGATTTATGTATTAAATGAGCAGTTTTGATTTCTGATATTAAAGTCTATTAAAGTCTATTAATGTCAGGGCGGTCAGTTACACTTAACCTCTACTATAAATAGAGGCCTAACTTATTGATGAAAAAACACCACACCTACATTCTCTTCTTCTCTCTACTTTCTCTTCTCTCGCAAATACTATTTTGTGAGCTGCTGATTTTTCCGACGACTGAGGTGCTAGTCGGAGTTGAATTTGTTGTTGCTGTGAACATCAAGTCCTGAGCTGTTTTATCCTGGAGGAGGCATTCAAGCAACCCAAAGCAGCATGTGGGGGTAACTCTTCAAGAGCAGTCAGGGCTTCGAGCAAGGCCTTGCGACTCAGCTGATTATTTTCTTGTTGCATTGTACCTGTTGGCTACCACTGCTTTCTGTTCTTTCTATTCAGTTTAAGCTATGGTTACTGGTACGCTTTCTTTTCTTTCTTCGTTCTTACAATTACTGATATGCATGTTGTTTGCCTACATGTTTTGTTTCGTTAATTGCTATCTTGGCCTTGGCTTGTTAAATATGATATATAACTACCTCTATGTTGTTGTACTAGTTAATATTTCCAAAAAAGTATGCTACGCCAAATATAACTTCGGTTGGTTCCAATCGTAGCATTCAAAATCTCAGAATGAGGGTAATACCCGGCCTTCATTAAAGTTGTAACTACAAGATTACATTTATTAACTAAACACCATGCCTGTTTTGCCAGCATTGTGACATTTAAATCTCTTAATTTCTTAAAACCAAGACCCCCAGTCTCCTTCACCTCACATGATATATCCCAAGAAAGACACCTTATGCCTCCACTCGAACTACTTTTTCCCTACCAATATTCATTACTCTTATTCTCAATTCTATCACATATTTCCATCAGAATTAACATTAAAATCATACAGAAGTTTGGCACTGTTTGAGCTGACGTTTTAAGTAACAGAATCTTCCCGGCCTTTGACAATGACTGGTTGCCCCAAGTCTGCAACTTTTGATCCACTCTATCAAGTAATGAGAAGGTTGGAACTTGGTTATGACTAATAACCACGGGCATTCCCAAACAGTTACCTGGTTTATCAATTTCAGTCACCCCCAACTCAACACATACTTTTGTTCTATATTATCCACACCTCTGTTAGGAGAAAAGACAACTATAGATTTTCCAAAATTAATTTGTTGACTAGAGATTAGCTCATACCTTTTCAGGACACACTTCACACTATTTTCTTTTTCCTCCGTAGCCTTAAAGAATAGGTAATAGTCGTCTGCAAAAATTAGATGTGAAATGCTTGGAGCTCCCTTAGCCACTGTACACCCATGTATGAGTCCAACATCAATATTTCTCCTTAACATTGCACTTAAACCTTCGGTACACATGATATAAATGTAAGGAGAAATTAGGTCTCTTTGACGTACACCACGTGTTGGGATTACTCGTCCAAATTCCACTGCATTATGTATAAATACATACGACACAGTCGAGATAAATTGCATCATCCTTTCAATCCACATTTCATGAAAACCAAATTTCACCATTTACCATCATTATACATTTGAACCCCTTCCCCATCTCTCCTTGATCTCATCCTACGCAACCTCTCATGACACTGACATAATCTCTGTTTATACTCTCGACTAGCTCCTCCCCCAACTCCTGTAATTTATTACAACACATGGTAACTTTAGTCATTAAATCTCGACTTTCTTCCTCCTGCCAGCTAGGTTTCACAATTTCCTTGCATTCCTTTTCTTTAACCCAACTATTTTCATATTTAAATCTCCTTTCCTTAACCTCGAACACCTGCTTCTTCAAGTTTAAAAATAACGGTAAGTGGTCAGATGTGGTAACCTTCAGCACTTTCTCCGTCATAGGAAACAAATTATGCCATGAATTATTAGCAACACCACGGTATCTTTCCTGAACCAACCTTGTTTTCCTCGCGACCTTTCCCAAGTGATTTTTTTTCCTTGGATCCCAAATCTGTCAAACCACATGAACCCACCGTATCTCAAACCCTACTAATAAGCTTCTTGGGTGCGCTATGCCCCCTTTCTTCTCATCTGCAAACACCATATCGTTAAAGTCACCTATAACACACCACAAGAGCATTGATCTACTAGCTAGGTCTCGAAGAATAGCCCATGATTCTCTTCGCCGCTCTCTTTCATGGCACCCGTAAAACCCCGTATATATCCATCTTCCAATATGAGTATTCTTCACCTCAAAGTTAGTATAATGTTTATCTCCAGCTAAGATCGTACATCCACTATCGTTCTTCCATTTAAAGCCAACCCACCACTGTGCCCTTGCACTTCTATCCCCCACCATCCAGCAAAATGCAAACTTTTACATATTTCTTCTATTTTATTTAACTTAGATAATATTTCAGACAGGAAAATAATACTTGGTTGAAGTTGTTAGGTAATTTCTTTTAAAAACCGAACTGCATGTGGATTACCCAACCCACAACAATTCCAAGCTATGAGACTCATTGTTGAAGGCGCACTTGAATCACAACACCCACCCATTACACATTTTTTTGCCCCAATAGAAAAGCCGAGTCAGTTTTATTTTCCATCCCAATCCCCCGTCAACTCTTTTTCGTTTAATATCCAATATTATCGTGTCATTTTCAAATTTGTCATTCCCTCCAATATGCTGCCCCTGATTTATTGTGCTATTTTCCGGCCCATCCGCTTTTCTGGTAACCAAACGAATCCCCGTTATCTCCATAATTTTCTATAACTCTCCCATCTATCTCTATGAGTTTCGCAACTACCATATTCTCTGACTATATATCCATATTATTTAGAGCACTATATATTCATATTATTTGCATCCATATATCCATATTATTTAGAGGAACTTTATGGGGATTTTCATTTTCCGCTAATATATGATATAAAACAAACTTTGTTCAAACGTCCATGTGTTGGAAATACTAACTATTACAGCAACATAGAGGCAGTTATATATAACATTTAACAAGCCAAGGCCAAGGCCAAGGCCAAGACGATAATTAACGAAACAAAACATGTAGGTAAAAAGCATGCATATCAGTAACTGTAAGAACAAAGAAAGACCAGAAATTGTACCAGTAACCATAGATTTAACAAAGTGATATGGAAACTGAAAAACGGAGGCCATCAACAGCTACAAACAAATGAAAGTACTAAACAGCTGAGTCTCCAGGCCTTGCTCGAAACCCTGACTACTCTTGAAGAGATAATTGCCCCCACCTGATGTATTGGGATGCTTGCAACGCCTCCTCCAGGATAAAACAACTCTGATCTTGGTCTTCACAGTAACAACAAACTCAACTTCGACTAGCACCTCACTCGCTGGAAAAACCAGTAACTCAGTGTGTGTTTGGGAGAAAGGAGAAAGTAGAGAGGTGTAGAGAATGTAAGGAGTGGTGTATATAATTCAGCAACTTAGTCCTCTATTTATACTAGAGGCTAAGTGAAACTGACCACCCTGCATTAATATCAGAATTAAACAGCCTATTTAATAAATAAATCAAAACTGTTGATTTTGAATTTAAATAAAAGATGTAACAGCTTATACATTTATCCCACACATTACATCAGCTTTAATGTTTTTAATTATGAATAGATTTTATCAGTTATATGTCCAGGTTCAATGAATCTGGCTTAGCCCACTTACAAAGTGACTCAGCCCAATTCTGAAACCGAAACGGATTCGACCCGACCCGACCTGGTTCATGGCGGGGCGGGGCGGCGGCACGTGCGTGTGTGTGCGCGCGTGAATCACACAAGAACACCATGCACCATCACACATATGGGTAGTATACACCTTAGTAGTTGTACACTACCCATGTGTGTGATATTATATAAAGCCAACACCCCATTTATTTCAAGCCACTAACTTCAACTTTAATTCTCTATGGATTTCATTAAGAAAAATTCTTAAACCCATACATGAAAGTTTAAGTTCCCATATCAAGGAACAACTTTCAATCATTAGATTTTGGAATTAACATCAAGAACATATTAAAATTTATGATCTAAAACTCTATTTTTCTAACAATCCCCCATAAATCCATACAGAAATGTGATCAAGTTTTTCATCATGACTTGTTTTTCAAAGTCGGTACCCTTCCGAGTTTGAACCCTTCTAAGTCCTCTACTTCAATGGCTACCAGATTCAGATGGAATATTTCACCTTGAATCTTAATCCGATTAGTGTAACCATGTTCCATAGACAACGATAAGTCAAAGACTATGGTGCCAATCTACGGCTTTGAGACATTAATGGTCTTGTCTCCTGTTCGTTGAATGCTTCAAGGAATAACCCTTTTCCCCTAATTGCGACCACACAATTATATTCGATTAGCTGGGCATCTCCAGAGATATACTGCTTCCATCTCGTCGAATGACTTGATCCCATTCAGAGTTTTAATGTTCTTGCTTTTCTAGCAGTGTCAGTACCTTCTAGCTTTACAGAGGATAGACTCAGATACAATAGTATCATCTATGTAGCAAAGGTACTACCAATTCATCCTTACTGTAACGCCCCCAAATCCGGGGTCAAGGAATTTGGTCGTCACTATGAAACCTCAATCCAAATCAACCTGTTAAATCAATAAATAAATGACAGCGAAAGATATTTAACATCTATGACCCCAAAATAATCCAAGATCTTTTAAGGTTACAGTTCTAGAAACAAGATATCCAAATTCCATAAATAAATTTTTCACTTTCTTTTCAAATTCTTTTCAACAAATTCCAATTCAATACTAACCCGCTAGTATAACTTCGAAAAGAAGTATACTAGGCCCAACTATAAAATAACACAACTATAATCTAATATAATATAAACAACTTAACATAATAAAACTTACACTAGTCTGCAAACCCTGGACCAACCACTTTTCAAAAGCGTCTTCTTTGTTTTCTCGAATTACGCGGCTAAGCAGCGCAAGCTAATCCTCACTAGAGGTTAAATTTAAAAACAGGCAAGTATGAGTGAAAAAAAATGCTCAGCAAGATCATTATAGTATTTATCTATGGTCGTTTTGATATAAAACCGACATCTGCAATAGTGCAGAATATTTTAAAATCATAATTGCTGAAACAGAAAATTTATTAAAAAATCGGAAAATTGTTTCTTACTGTATTCAAAACCCTTTTTGATATTTTCTAGTGAAATGCTTCAGCAATACTTTGGATCTTGACGAGAATAAAACTCGTAAAACAGTGTTTACAGAAATATCGTAAACAACAATAACAAGAAGCAATGATTATGGATTGAATCGTAATCTTTACTCAAAACCGAACTCTTGATATTAATACTCATTTTGTTGTCATATCAAATTAGATATCAATACGAACTTTGATGCTTACACCCTACCCGCGCTAAAATAGGGAAGTCAACATCAATCATCTGCATTAATACCGCCTTTGATATTTAACAACTTAAATATCAACATCAATCAGCAACCGAATTAAAACTGTATTCCACCTTTATTCAAAACCAAAACAGTTGACAAATCATCCCTTATAAGATTATCAAAAGTAATATAATAATTCAGATTGGAATCCTCGAACGACGGCGTGTTGCCGCCGGTGATCAGCCGCGGAGCAACACCGGTATGCCAAAGCATATCCAACTAAACAAATGGGGCACCCAAGGCACATATCGGCCTAATGGTATTATATCCTGTATAATACCTAAATCTCCACTGGACCACCGCCACGGCCTCTTACGCAACCATCCAATCTTAAAACCTTTTATTGAAAGGGGTCATAATACTCGACACCCTTAACATTTTATTCGCCCATTTACTTGGGCAGAAAAACCCAAAACAACCTCATCTTTCTCAAAATCCAAAACATTTATAAATCCAGTAATTTGATAAGTAAAATCACTTAGTTATTCTGAACATAGAATAGTAGAAGAGTACTTGCATAAACAGAATCATTTAATTCAGCGATATGTAAAATATTTATCTATTCCGACTGAGAATAGGGAAAGCAATACTTGCATAAGAAGATTTAAAATAAATATCACTTGAACAGTAAGTGATGATAGGGATACTTGCCTTTGGGTTTTTAGCAGTTAGTCACACTCGACATGACGCATTTATTCTGACACTCTGTCTCAAAACATCACCGTCTTTATTCTTCTAATCCTTTGGCCTGCTGCTCATACAGTGCTGCAACCCAATATTCTATATTATTCATCTCTAGTCTTCATCCATTCCATCTGGTCTTGATCATCTTGAAAGACTCGCATCTATAATTAAAAGATACAACTTTAATCATCTAAATGATAATTACTCGGCGAACTGCGCGTCAACACCCTATTTTCTACCCATACGATAGCCCGCACATAATTAAAACAGTCAAACACAAGACCCTTGACACATGTACACACGTAATTCACATATCACATAAGCACATAACTCATGTATCATATAATTCCTATCACATATAACTCGGTTCATCAAAAGGTTCGACTAGGTACGTTTAAAACTGAAATCGGGTCAAAAAATACGATTTATCGATCAATAATTGACTCAGAATGATTAACAAATCAAACAACCTTATAACACAAAAGAAATTAGGTCTCAAAAGTATTTTTATGGAAAGCAAAATATTTTTCTGAGTCTGTACGCGTTCGTTTCGTATTAAACGGACAAACGGTTTATTTTCTACGAATAAAATAAGAATAAAGGGGAATAAATCAATAAATACTAATATTAATTGATTTTTAAATACCTGAATATAATTTTTAAAAGCTAAAAAACAATATTTAGGAATTATTTGAATTAATTATAAATAATTGTATTTTATTTAACCATTTATAAATAAAATTAATTGATTAATCAATTAATTAAATTTATAAATAATCAACTAAAATAAATCATAAATAATTAAATCAAATTGGATTTCAAAAATAATAATAAAAGAAAATAAATTTTGGAATCTAAAATAATTAAGTAAATTATTTTTAGAATTTACAAATAATAATACATGATTTTTGAAATTAAAAGAAATGAATTTTAGAAACTAAAATGAATTTTAATTTATTTAAAAAAAATCAGAAAATTGCAGAAACATGAACTGATTTAGGGTTTGGGGGAAATTAGGATTAAAAGCGGGTCGGGAAATTCTGGAAAACGGATTAGGAAGAACCCTATCGGGTTCTTATGAATTTGGCCGGACTTCCCACCGGTTTCTGGGAATTCCCAAATTCCGGTCGCCGGGAAGTTCTCCAGCGAGGTCGTTCTTTGCCCCGAAACCCCCTCCCCCGTTTGTCGTGGTTTCTATTCTGTTCTCAATCTACATCAAATTCAAAACACAACCGCACCAAAATCAACCAAAATCCTTGCTGTAATCGCCGATTCCGTCGAGTTTCAGCCCAACGCCGATGAACTTCGAACAACATCCGGTGAAAACTCGACTCTGCTATATCCTTAACTAAATTCGAAGTATAATACACGGAATTAGAGCTTGCAGAATGTATAATCTGAACCCAGCAACAACAACAATAATATCCACCAATCAACAATTAATCCAGGAAATCAAAATTAAATTCTAACAAAACACAAAAATTTGACTAGCATGATTCCGCAATGAAACAACACAAATTTATACTTTAATCGACTCCTATAATCATTTTAAAACTATCTATAACATCATAAACACTCGAAAATCATTCAAAATCAACAACCCAATTCAAGGAAAAACAAAGAAAATTGAAATCACAAAGTAATCGACCTTTGTTGATGTTTTTGGTATCAATAGATAGAGCATAAGAAAAGCTTCAATTCGAGTATCAGAACGTCAAAAATGGATCACCCGATCTCTGGATATCATGAGATGAAGATTGAACATTGGATTTTACCCCCAAAACTTTTGTTCTTGCTTTTCTATTTTCTGAAGATTTTTGGTAAAATAATTAATAAAAAGAAATTGCAGCTATTTAAATTTTTACAGAAATTCAATACTTTAAAATAAATTAAGGGTATTTTTATCCCCTAATTAAAATAATTAAGCCCAAAATGATAATTACGGGGAATAATTTTAAAAACAGCAAAATATAAAATCTGTATCAAAATTTCCCAAAAATTGCGAATAATTCAAAAATACAGAAATACTGGGTATCTGAAATACGATTGATTTTATAAAAATAAAAACACGAATTTTGTGGACTTTGACGTCCCGGTGGGGTCCCGGTCCATTGATTTTTTTGAAAAACAGAAACGATCTCTAAATTAACAAAAAGCCCCGAAAACACATAAAATGCATTCAACACACATAAAATGAGCTAAAACGAGTAACACATATAAACACGTATCCAAATTACGGATCGATTCATATAAAACATCTTAAACACGTAACAAGTATCATATTGGATCGTATCGGATCCAGAAATACATTACTTAGTCGTTAAGTAACTATAGAAATGATACAATTTAATATCGAATTTAGATAATTATCAAAACTGGGCTTCTTATAAAATACTTTATACGAAAATAATGTAATAATATCCCGTCTTTCGATAATACGGGTTTTGTTGTTTTATCAAAACAATTATCGTATCGAAAATGTTACGCCGGAACGCGTGCGGGTCAAACCGTAATCCGGATCGAAAAAGTTAAAACACGAAAAATGTCTGAAATTACCAGATTAGGTTAGGAAGGAGTTTTTGGAAGAGTTTCGGGTTATTAAAACGCAAAAACAGTTAAAGTTGGACGATTCCCGGCTTTATAAAATAGTTTTGTAATTATTCAGAATATAATTAATAAAACCATAAATCATTATAAAAAATCATATAACAGTCCAAAAATTATCGGAAAAATATTATAATTATCAATATTTTATTCTAAACATAATAAAAATTAAAATACTCAAAATTTATCACATACAAACATCCAAACATCCATTTCACGTATCATATAATTCACTAAAATTCACATTAACACTTTCAAATAATAATAATAATAATATCTGAAAATATGGGATATTACAATCTACCCCCTTATATGGATTTCGTCCTCGGAATCAACAGAAGAAAGCACTTAGGGTCTTCTAACCAACTTTCCATTTCCAAATAACCTCAATTTTCCATAATCTCAAATAAATCTTGTATTCCTTGTATAATAAAACTTTTACAGGAGCTTCACTGTGCACCACTGTTCCATCCACATCCTTTGACCAATTCCTCAATAGAATCACTTTTTACTGATTGCGAGAAAGAAGAATAGAGAGAAAGAAAGAGAAAGAGAGATAGAGAGAGAAATAAAGAAACAGATTGACTTCGTTACACGCCACTGCTATTTTAATCGCATCGCAATCCACTGTTGCTCTTGGTAATCCCTGAAAGGAATATGTCCGAAGTCCAATCATGAATTAGGATTTAGGAATAACTTCCTGTGTAATCTGTTTTGATTTCATTGATATTAATAAAAGACTTGTTTTGTTTTTATTACGGGCTCTATCTATTTAAATGTTTAAATAAGATATACCATAGTTTAGAGTAAAGCTTTTTATGGATTATGATGAGATCATAATAGTGAGACCTAAAAGATGATAACTCTAAACTTAAATAGTTCCTGGTCGTAGGATTACAAACTGGTAATTAATAATCTGCAGAGATCGGTACATACTATGCTTGCTTCATTATGAAGGATGTCTGTTCTCATAGACATTTGTGTGGTGACACTATAGCTAGTATGTAGGTGCTTATTATGGAATAAGTTCACTGAACATGACTCGCACAGCTGAACAACTGATGGAGTTCACTCACGTGTCAGCAGTTGTTCACATAGTGATAGTTGTACAAGTATCCTTAGACTTGAGGTCATCATAGTCATCTTGTGTACACTGAACTATGCTTTGGTTAAGTTCTTAGTCTCCAGGGACAATTATTAGGGCTCTACTGGGTATAGGAATTTGTACACGAAGATAGTGTATGATCAATAAAGGATCTACCCCTTCCAGTGAAGGAAGCGAATGTTCAAGGCTGATCCACTTATGCTAGTTCAGGAATCTCTGGCCAGAGTAAATGAAATTAGAAAGAAGTTTCTAATTTGCATAGAACTACGCATAGTAAATGGTAAGCAAGTGATTGAATTAGATAGGCTTGACACGAGATCCATGCCTTGTATTTAATCGGGACATTGTAGGGTAGAAGGAGATAATTGTACGGTAACTATTCACTGAATAGGTTCTTGGTATTCTAAGCAGTGAATTCATATTATCCGGATAGTCGCGATATGCTGAGAAGTATCCCTCACGATGTAGAATAAATGTGATTAATTAATTAATCATATTTAATAAATTAGAGAATTTATATAAATAATGATAAAATAGTTTTATTATTATTTATTTCTACTACCGGCTTAATATTGAACCTACAGGGTCACACCATAAAAAGAGAGTGATTTAATGGTGGAGGAATTAATTAATAATGGCTAATAATTATTTATTTATGAAATAAATAATTAATTAATTGGCAAATTTAATAATTGATTAAATGAGATTTAATTGATTATAAATTAATTAAGAAAAGTTCTTAATATTATTAATTAAGGATTTAATTTTTGGAAATTAAATCAAGAGAGAGAATTATTTCTAAAGTGTTTAGAAAAAGAATTAATAATTAAAAGGTATTTTAATTATTAATGAGAATAATAAATGAGATAATAATAATAATATTTATGGGAAAATTTCAGCTGAAAATTTTGCCTATAAATATACTATTATAAACCCTGTTTTTATTCGAACCCCAAAAACCCAAAAAGTTTGGAAAACCCAATTCTCTCCACCTCCTTCCTCCTCAACATCGTTTTCTTGGTGGATACCGATGGAGTGTTTCACACTTGAGGAGCAACTGCTAAGGATCTCTGATCGTTGTCTCCGAATTATTTTAAAGGTTAGATTCGATCCCTCGAATTTTTATTCATGATCTGTATGCTTTTATTTGGATTTTATGTGTGTAAAAGTGTTTTACCATGCCCCGCTGCGATTAAAAATCCAACAATGGTATCAGAGCATAGGTTGTATGCATATAGATCTGTGGTAAAAATTTCAGAATTTTATGTGCTTGTATGAATTAATTATGATTTTTACAAGTTATATCATGGATTAATTTTGTCTGATGAGATATCGTTTCTCAGAATAATTTTGAATGTTGATCTGGGTTCTACAAGTGTTGCAGATCGTCTGGGTATTTTTTTCATAATTTTAGGATGTATAGATTTTTTATTATGAATTTTTGAAGTTCTTGTAATTAAATTCGTAATTAAATAAGTATAAATATATGTATATATAATATATATATATATATATATATATATATATATATATTTGTATTGTATGCTGTTGATTGCTGTCTGTTGATGTCACGGACAAAGAAAAGCAAAGGTACAGGGTACAATACGGCGGCACGCTGATCGAGAGGAAAACGGCGGCTGCTGCAAAAGAAAAAAAAATAAATAAATAAAGGGGTGTCGCGCATTCCGGGAATGCGTTACACCTTGTGGCGCATTCACAGAATGCGTTACACATTTTAATGGCTTAAAAGGGTTATAACGCATCACCGGAATGCGTTACAGGGCTTGTAACGCGTTCCTGTAATGCGTTCCTGTAATGCGTTATAGCCCGACTGTCCAGATTAAATTTGATTTTCTGGGAGTTTCGTAACTCCGTTTTGGGCGTGCGATATACCGTTGGATTCGTTTTTCCGAGACGGATCTAATGGAGTGATCAATTTTAGTTTATATTAAAATTTTGAACTGTTTATATTTCCGAAAGTGTTTTAAAGCTGTTTTTAACTGTTTTTAATTGCTTTTAAATGCTTCATGTGATACATAGAGATGTATAATGCTTAGACTAATGTGCTAGATGATATAACATGCCTACCTTGATGTTTATTCATGTTTATATATGTGATATATGCTTAGTTTATCATGCGATGATAGATTTAGGTGAACTTGAATGAACATAAGGCGTTTGTTAGACAACCTAGTATAGTAAAATTGTTTCATAACCTTAATAACACTATTATGAATACAATCATGAGATTTTTGTGTTTGTGAAACACGTAATTGAATATGAATTTTCGATATGAGAGAAAGGATGATTCTGTCAACAACAGATTTCTATCTGTAAGAAAGGGTTATTAAGTGACGCCTCTTGACAATGCTCCACCCGATCTGGGAATCATCTGATTATTGATTATTGATTTGAAATATTTAATTTAAAAGGAAGAATTTCTTTATAATATGATTATGATTGTAACGTAATATAATCCCTCTAAAATTAAATAATATCAAGTAGTAATTGGCCAATGATACAACGGGCTTGTGTTGGTCATAGCCTTCCAACATGATAGAAAGTAGTTCTTATTTTTGAATCATTGTCGGTTCGTGCTACAACCGAGGGCTTTGATTTCGAAATAAGAAATACGTGTCTATTACATAGAGATGTATACATTGAATAAGAATCTAAAGGTCGGTACGTGCTACAGCCGTGGGCCTTTGGGGACTGATTCAACTGTACGGAATGTTGGGTTAGACTTGACTTAGAATATTGAGTTTGTCGTGCCACAGCTGAGACTCAATTATTCAAGAGGCTAAAGTTTGATTAGGGAATAACATAAGATGTAATTGACAAGAGTTGTCTGCCTATTGAACATTGCATGGCGGTTCGTGCTACAGCCGGGGTTGTGTAATGGAATGTAGGATCCCTATTCCCACTAGCATTATGAATGCTTAATTTTTCACGTAGGGGGTTGAATAAATTAGGTAAACTAGTGGGAGCCACTTATGAATAAAGACCCGATTCATGTAGTGTTTTAAAATGAAATCGAATATTTACTAAGTGTTGTTATGTGTTTATCATTTACAGATTTACTTTGTACGTTATGTCTTCTGCACTATCACTCAGGAGCATACTGGATGCTCACAAATTGACTGGTCCTAATTATGCTGACTGGCTTCGAAACTTGAGAATTGTTCTCAGGATTGAGAAGCTGGAATACGTGATTGACTCACCTAAGCCTACTGAACCTGCTAGTGATGCACATAATGATGAACATGTTGTGTGTCGTAAGTGGATAGATGATGCAAATGTTGCTCAATGCATCATGCTAGCTTCCGTGAACATTGAGGTACAGAAGCAACATGAGCATATGGATGCTCACACTATCCTCATGCATCTACAAGAGTTGTATGATGTGGCTGGGAGGACAGCTCGATATGAGATATCGAAGGAGCTGTTCGGTTTTAGGATGTCTGAGGGATCATCTGTGAATGACCATGTACTTAAGATGATCAATTTGATTGAACGTCTTGGACAACTTGGTTTTGCCATGGATGGGGAGCTGAGCCAAGACTTGGTCTTGCAATCACTTCCGAGTTCGTTCTCGCAGTTTGTTGTGAACTTTCACATGAATAAGTTGGATGTCAGCCTGCCTGAACTCCACAACATGTTGAAGACTGCGGAATCGAATTTCCCCCCTATGAAGAGTTCTGTTCTTCTAATTGGTGAAGGTTCCAATCCTAAGAAAAGGAAGAGGAACTCTTCCAAGAAGAAGAAAGTAGGTGAAGAAAAGCCGGTTCCACCAAAAGCTGAAGACCCCAAGAGCAAAGTTGTTTGCTTTCACTGTAACAAGGTGGGGCACTGGAAGAGGAACTGCAAGGTTTACCTTGCAGAATTGAAGAAGAAGAAGGGTAGTGAGACTACCGCTTCTGATTCAGGTATGTTCATGATAGAAGTGAATATGTCATTAAATTAAATTTCTACTTGGGTATTAGATACCGCCTGTGGTTCTCAAATCTGCAATTTGTTGCAGGGACCAAGGAGAAGTAGGACTCTTGAGGAAGAGAAGGTGATTCTACTGATGGGAAATGGAGCACGAGTTGCTGCTGAAGATGTAGAATCATTTAATTTACATATGCCTACGGGCAAGACTATTGTTTTAAATAATTTTTATTTTGTTCCCTCGATTGTGAGGAATATTACTCACATGTTAGACTTGGTTGGATTTTCATTTATTATTGAGAATAATGAATGTTCTATTCTTAGAGATAATATTCTTTATGGACGTGGTACTTTAAATAATGGTCTGTATAAATGTGACATAATTTACTTCAGATTGAAAAAACTAATAAAAGAAAAGGGATGATGAAAATCTCACTTCATAGTGGCACTGCAGTCTCCATTTAGTAGACATGGAGAGAGGACTGCAAATTTGCTAGGAATGGTACACACAGATGTATGTGGACCAATGACTAAGCAAGCCATGGGTGGATTTTCATACTTCATTACTTTCTTAGATGATAGATCTAGATTCGGATATGTGTTTGATGAAACACAAGTCTGAAGCCTTTGTAAAGTTCAAAGAGTATAAGTATGAAGTGGAGAAACAAACCAAATATAGTATTATAATTCTTCGATTAGATCGAGGTGGTGAATACTTTAATGGAGTGTTTCTAGATTATCTCAAAGTAAATGGTATAGTCTCCCAGTGGACTCCTCCAGATTGGTATCTGAAAGGAGAAATCAAATTTTGTTAGATATAGTTCGGTCCATGATGAGCTATGCAAATCTTCCAGTATTCCTATGGGGTTATGCATTGGAAACCTCAGCATATTTACTGAATAAGGTGCCTTCCAAATCTGTTCCTCAAACTCCGTATGAGATATGAAAAGAAAGGAAACCGAGTCTTAAACACGTTAAGATTTGGGGATGTCCAGCTTATGTCAAGAAAGTTGACCCAGATAAGCTGGAATATCGATCCGTAAAATGTAGTTTTGTGGGATATCCTAAAGAGACTTTAGGGTATTACTTTTACACCGATCATCGGGTGTTTGTCTCCAGACATGCTACCTTCTTGGAAAAGGAGTTTATCCTTGAAGGAAACAGTGGGAGTAAAATTGAACTTGATGAAGTTCAAGAAACACAAACTACTACGGATCAAGTGGAAACACCTGTTCTGACTGAACAACCTTTTGTGGAACAGCCCATTCATAGATCAGGGAGAGTGTCTCGCCAACCTGAGAGGTAATATGGCATTGTCATTGAGAATGACAATGAGTTGTCGATCATTGATGATGACGACCCTGTAACCTATAATGAGGCTATGAGTAGTGTTGACTCAGAGAAATGGCATAGTGCCATGAAATCCGGAATGGAATCTATGTATACGGTACACAAAAGATAGATTATAGCAGATGGCCAGGTGGAGACCTTTAAGGCCAGGCTTTTGGCAAAAGGATTCAAACAAAGGCAATGGATTGACTTTGATGAAACCTTTTACCTATAGCCCTGTTAAAATCAGTTCGGATTTTGCTTGCGATTGTTGCTTACTACGACTATGAGATCTGGCATATAGCCAGATGGTTTTCTTTCCAAGGGAAATGAAAGCCTAGTGTGTAAGCTACTGCGAACCATATATGGTTTAAAGCAAGCTTCTCGAAAGATGGAACATTCGTTTTGATGAGATAATCAAAGAGTTTGATTTTATCAAAAAACGTAGATGAACCATGCGTCTACAAAAGGGTTAGTGGGAGCGCGGTAACATTTCTTATATTGTATTGAATTAGAGTTGACACACATAACAACATAGTAGACCCACTCACAAAGCTACTTTATGAAAGTCACTTTGATCGTCATAAAGACAAGATGGGTATTAGATACCAGAGTGATTGGCTTTAGTACAAGTGGGAGATTAAAAGGAATATGTCCTAAGTCCAATCATGAATTTGGATTTAGGAATAACTTCCTGTGTAATCTGTTTTGATTTTATTGATATTAATAAAAGACTTTTTTTGTTTTTTATTACGGGCTCTATCTATTTAAATGTTTAAATAAGATATACCATAGTTTAGAGTAAAGCTTTTTATGGATTATGATGAGATCATAATAGTGAGACCTAAAAGATGATAACTCTAAACTTAAATAGTTCCTGGTCGTAGGATTACTAACTGGTAATTAATAATCCACAGAGATCGGTACATACTATGCTTGCTTTATTATGAAGGATGTCTGTTCTCATAGACATTTGTGTGGTGACACTATAGCTAGTATGTAGGTGCTTATTATGGAATAAGTTCACTGAACATGACTCGCACAGCTGAACAACTGATGGAGTTCACTCACGTGTCAGCAGTTGTTCACATAGTGATAGTTGTACAAGTATCCTTAGACTTGAGGTCATCGTAGTCATCTTGTGTACACTGAACTATGCTTTGGTTAAGTTCTTAGTCTCTAGGGACAATTATTAGGGCTCTACTGGGTATAGGAATTTGTACACGAAGATAGTGTATGATCAATAAAGGATCTACCCCTTCCAGTGAAGGAAGCGAATGTTCAAGGCTGATCCACTTATGCTAGTTCAGGAATCTCTGGCCAGAGTAAATGAAATTAGAAAGGAGTTTCTAATTTGCATAGAACTACGCATAGTAAATGGTAAGCAAATGATTGAATTAGATAGGCTTGACACGAGATCCATGCCTTGTATTTAATCGGGACATTGTAGGGTAGAAGGAGTTTATTGTACGGTAACTATTCACTGAATAGGTTCTTGGTATTCTAAGCAGTGAATTCATATTATCCGGATAGTCGCGATATGCTGAGAAGTATCCCTCACGTTGTAGAATAAATGTGATTAATTAATTAATCATATTTAATAAATTAGATAATTTATATAAATAATGATAAAATAGTTTTATTATTATTTATTTCTACTACCGGCTTAATATTGAACCTACAGGGTCACGCCATAAAAAGAGAATGATTTAATGGTGGAGGAATTAATTAATAATGGCTAATAATTATTTATTTATGAAATAAATAATTATTTGGCAAATTTAATAATTGATTAAATGAGATTTAATTGATTATAAATTAATTAAGAAAAGTTCTTAATATTATTAATTAAGGATTTAATTTTTGGAAATTAAATCAAGAGAGAGAATTATTTCTAAAGTGTTTAGAAAAAGAATTAATAATTAAAAGGTGTTTTAATTATTAATGAGAATAATAAATGGGATAATAATAATAATATTTATGGGAAAATTTCAGCTGAAAATTTTGCTTATAAATATACTATTATAAACCCTGTTTTTATTCGAACCCCAAAAACCCAAAAAGTTTGGAAAACCCAATTCTCTCCACCTCCTTCCTCCTCCTTAACATCGTTTTCTTGGTGGATACCGGTGGAGTGCTTCACATTTGAGGAGCAATTGCTAAGAATCTCTGATCGTTGTCTCCGAATTATTTTAAAGGTTAGATTCGATCCCTCGAATTTTTATTCATGATCTGTATGCTTTTATTTGGATTTTATATGTGTAAAAGTGTTTTATCATGCCCCGCTGCGATTAAAAATCCAACAATCCCATCACATAGCCCTACTTTGACTCGACCAGGATAACTCAACTTAACTTGATTGGCATACCTTCGAATATTTAAGATGATAAAATCAAGAAATTTCGAAGAGAAAAGAATTTCATATCATAACGGGTTTCCCACCATTGTGGTTACCAAAATCTGAATTTGAGAGAAAGTATTGTTGAAATGAAAGAATAACTGAGAGATCAATATGATCAAACGAACTTGGTATTGCATGTCCAAATTAAGATACTACTAAAGGTTGTTAACCTTCTTGTAGTCACAACACACACAAGTGATGGCATCCCATCCAACTCCTATCACACAGGCAGGTATACCTTCTCTGCCCTATAGTCAGGGTTGTTCATCTCAGTTAGAATAAAAGAATATGAAAGGAATTCAAAATCAAATGAATAAAATAAAAAAGATTTCAAAGTTGATATTTCTGGAGAGAATGAAATCAATAAAACAAAATTATGGCACAAAAGGATTAAAGGAGTTGTTAGTCCCTAACAATGCAACAAGAATTACAGAAGGGGGTTGAATGGAATTCTTGAAACTTTTTCACAAATAAAGGTGTTCTAACTTAAATATATATATCAGTGTGAATTGATTTACAGAGTGCGGAATAATAACTTGAAATGAATCAAAACACAAGTAATTAAAAACACAAGTCTTTAAAAACTTTCTGGTGGATTTAAATGTATCCACCAGAGATATATAATATATCAAGAGAACTCTGTGTAGCAATTAGCTCACAGCTGCTTACAAATTTTAACAACTAAGATTACAGAGAAATGCTAAGAATACAGCTTACAAATGTTTCTCTATTTTTTTTGCTTAGTTCTTGTTGTTCTATTTGCTACTTCTTGGTTTATATAACACCAAGATTACAAAGTAATAAGACAAGATAATAAGACAAAAACTATCTAGTCTACTACTATGCTGCTTCATTACTCTTTTCCAGCATCTTTGAATATCTTCATAATAGCATAGAAATGGCAATGCTTCTTTGTTCTCTAAAACCCAGTTGAATAGGTTTCCACATTCCATTTGCATACACTCGATGCATGTGACTGTGTTGTCACTTTCAGCTGATGTTTCAATTGATTATCCGTCGGGTACATGATCATCCGTCAGGTTGCCTAGTTGATCATCCGTCGAGTGGCATTGTTGTTTATCTGTCGAGTAGCTATCTGGCACTTGACTTCATTTCATTTATGCAGAATTACAAGACATCATCTATGTACAGTTAATCAACCTATTCTGCATTTCTAGTTAAAGTCAACATGACTTGAGTGCTACTTACGGAATCTGGACAATGTGTATGCAGAAATGTGCTACAGACTTATTGTTACACAAGCTACTCACTCGATGGATAGTAAATCATCATCCGTCGGGACTATATAGAGTCATCCGTCGGGACTACAATCCTTATCCATCGAGTGCTACATATTTCACTTAGTAAAATCTACTAAGGTGTTTTGTTAATAAAATCATCAAGTTCACAACATATTCACAACAATCTCCCCCAATTTATGTCTACTGGAATTGTAGCCATAAATTAAGAGAAACTTGATGATAACAAAACACCCTAAAAATACAGCTTCAAAAGAAAGTAGAAAGTACTCTAAAGTGCTTCAATTAACAAAATGTACAAAAATTTTCTCACAGTCATTTTTAAGGTGCTCCTCTATCCTGAGCAGATTAATCTATTTTCTTCTATCCGATTTTGAAGCTGTCTGTGGAATTCCAGTTCATCAGATTCTGAGAGATTTAGTTTTTCTTGCATTTCCATAAGAGTCTCATTATTAGAGTTGCTCAATTGGTCTTCTAATCTGAAAAATCTTCTCACTCCTTTATCATCCATGAACTCCATCAGCCAGTAGGGCCTTAGATGCACTCTTTTCCCTGTGTAGGGAATGATTAGAGTCTTTGGGAGTGCATCTTTAGCTCTAATACTCCTCAGTTCTTCAATCTTCTTTAGAACTAGTCTTCTTGCAGTTACAATAAATCCAAAGTTCTTTCTGAAGGATGAATAAACCTTTATCAGCACAGCTTGGCTTTCTTGAAGAATCCTGTGAAGTGGCCATTGAATCTCCTTTCATCCCTTGTACTTGAAAACTAACCTTTCAGGTAGATTCCTGTAGGCATCAATCCCTCTCACTTCTTCTAGTTCATCTAGATAGAGATTTAAATTAGAGAATTCCTTGATATCACATAAGTACATGTAATCTCCCTTGTTGACTTTGGATTGAGCTTTAGTTAGAGATTTGGATTTGAGAGGTGACAGCTTCACTTTCTTAACTGCTCTTGACTTTGTTCTTTTTGACTTGCTAAGGATTGGCAAATTGAAGTCAGGAATTGGTAGGCTCTCCCAGTCTATTGGTTCATCCTTAGGGACAATAGGTTCACCATGAATGATCCTGTAAGGATCCACCACCTTGATGTCTTCAAATACCACAGAGGATTTTGATGCTTGAGTTGTAATTGGAGTGGATTCCTTGGAAAACTGAAACTCCAATTCCTTATCAACAAAGTCCAATTTCCTTTTGGTTCTTTTAGCCAATTCCTTGTATTTTGGAGCTTTCTTCTGTTGTGGATCAACTTGCTTCTTTGGATCTTGAGATTCAGTGATTTCAGATGGCTGAGCAGGAATTTGTTTTGTTGGTTTTACAGCTTGTAGCTTGGCCAAGATAGCAGCTTGCTCTTTCTTTTGCTTAGCCTTTTTGGCATCTAGAGCAGCTTGCTTCTTTTCTTGCTTTAGTCTTGCCTTTTCTTCTCTCTTTGCTTGAGCAAATTGAGGATGTCCAGCCACCACACAAATTTCTTTACCATTTCTGAAAACTTTAGCAATTCTCCTTTTTAAAGCTGAATCAGCTGGATCCTTATAGAAGGTAATTGATCTTGACATAATCTTCTTCTCATCAGGCTTAGGTGTCTCATACACTGTATCCAAAGGGTTGTTCAATGATAATTTTGGATAGTTCACCCTTAGCTTCAGAATTATTTCATCCTTTGGAGATTTGATGCAGGATGGTTTTCCTCTTTCTAGATAGTTCATGCTTATTTCATTCACAGAAATCTGCTTGACTTGAGAGTGATGAATGGCTGATTTTTCTGGCTTCTGTACTAGCCCAAACTTCTTTTGTATGTCCTCATCAATTTTCTCCCAGTTGATTGGACTCAACTTCTTCTTTTCAGCTGCTCTTATATTGGCTGTTGCTTCATTAATCAGATCAATACTGTCTGTTACTGGTGGCTTGATGAGAGCAATTGTAGGCACAATTACTTTACTGATTTGAATATGAAGCTTCTCCCCCTCATTTTGTCCTTTCTCCCCCTTTTTGTTATCATCAAGTTGAGTAGATGAGGAGTTTGTGCAGCCACCAGTTTCTGAAGTAAGTCTGTCTGTTGAGCTTGATGCAGATGAATGGCTGTTAGAGATGCTTCCATGGCTGACATTCTTGTATCTAAGGCATCTATCTTTGTGGCAAGATCAGAATTTTTCCTAAGTTGTCTCTTGATGTCAAGCATTGTAGCTTCTGGAATTAGAGTCCATCTTTTCAGAAATAACCTTTTTCATTTCATCAATATCACCCTTGATGGTGTTGACATCTATAGCATGTTGGAAGCCTTGAATCTGTTATAGTTGTAGAGAAGCAAGATGTGCTTGAAGTAGCTTCTTGGTGTTGGCATTTGAAGTGGTTTGAAGAGCAGAATTTGTCTGATTTATGAGTTAGATCAGGGTTGTCTTGAAGTAGTGTTCATCACAATATTTTGAAAATTCCCATGATGGCATGCCTGATCTTGAACTGGAACCTACTTCTCCCCCTATGTCCAATGGCTCTTCTTCACTATCTCCACCTTCATCTCCAAAGAAATCTGCTGAACCACCAGTCTCATAGTCAACATCACCAGCTGTAGAGGGCAAAGCTGTAATGGCATCCTTAGCTCTTAGCATTGACTGAGTGGTATGCACCAAATTGAGCATCCTTTCTGCATTGTCATTGCCCTGTTCAGCTAGAAGTTGATAAGCTGGAACAGGGTGAGTAAATGCCTCATCATCAAGGGAGGTGGAATCTATAATAGCTTGAGGTTGCTGAGATAGTCCCTCCCTGTCTGCATCCTGGACATTCATTCACTCACTAGCAATGACATCAATCCTTTTAGCTCTTATACCTGCATTTCTCTTTTGTTCTCTCTTTTGTTGTATCAGGGTCTCACCCTGGCTTCCCACCCTCACACCCTCACCTTCACCATCTAATGTGGGACTCCTCTCACTCTCTTTTGCCAATCCTGAAGAAGTGGATTGCATATTTTCACTCTTTTCCTCTCCTTTTTCCTGGGAGCAACCCAGACTCTCACTCATATTATCACTCCCTTCCCTCAATCCTAGAAGTGATTGTACTACCACTAAATCTTCTGCACTTGAGATAATTGAGGAAATGTTAAGCTGTGCAGAGATACTCGACGGATAAGGGACATCCGTCGGGGTAGTAGTTTGGCTAGCCGACGGATAACTGCTGTTAAGCTTATCCGTCGGGATACAATCACTACTCGACGGATGAACAATATCCATCGAGCGAGTAAAAATGAATGAACTTGGAATTGAAACTATTGTGGACTCTGTGCTGATTGATGAGATTTTGGGCACAGATGATTCAACAGTTCCTGAAAGAATTGGCAAGTGAGCCAACAAATCATCCAAAAGATGATGCTCACTTGCACTAGATTTTGGCTTCCCCAATAAAGTTAAAGGGGAATCAGGGATTGATGTGTTGATCATATCCACATCCAGAGAGTTTGCGGGAGAATTTGGTGTTTGAGGAGCTTCTATAATTAATGATTTTGGATGTGACTCCACATTTATTGGAGCCACATCAAGCTGAATTTATGAAGGTGCAGTGACTGTGTCTTTAGCACCAGTTTGCACAGTGTGTGAACGCTGTGCATCCCCAAGGGTTTTGGATTTCTTCTTTCTGGCATAAGTTTGGGGTGAGCTAGTGTCCCTTACCCTTTTGACCTGTGCTCTTGGTTGAGAGCTTTGTTCAATAGTCACATCTGTTTGAGAGGATACAACTAGAAATGAGCTTTCGTCCTTATTAATCACTGCAGTTTGTTGGGAAACTGTAGTGTGGCTAGGCTGGGAACCACTCAACTCTCCATCCTTATCCTTAGGGTTTCTTTTATGTTCACCCTGTCCCTCACCTACCTTTCCTACCTTCACACTCCCCTCTTTGGTTTTGGTGGATTTTACAACTGGCATCTTTTGAGAGATACCAGAGGGGGCTTTCTTTGATTTGGATTTTAAAACTTTTGATGGTTTGGTAGCTTGGGTAGGCAATCGTTGGGTCATTGACACAGTGTCATAGCTACACTAGAATTCAAAGAAATTTGTGAGGTTGGAATAATAGGAATAGATGAACTTACCTCACTTACCTGAGGTGCTTCCATTACAGGGAAATAGAAGAGTGGCCTCTCCTTGTGATGATTTTCCCTGTTCAAATCTGCAATAATTCTTCTCTCTTGAACCCAACAATCTAATTTGTTATTTGGGTTCTCAAGCACAATTCCCTCAGAGAGGTGGTTAGCTAACATCATGAAAAATCTAGCATAATAAATATTTTTACCCCTCTTATTTAACTCCCCTAATTTAAACCCCATCTCAAATAAAACAAGATCACTAAAATTAAAGGACTTATCTGTAACTAGCATGTAGAGCATGTTAAGCATAGAAATATTGACAGAATCAAAATTACTGATTTTACCAGAAAAGACCTTGGTCACTATATCACACATGAAACTCCATTCCTTCCTAAGACCCAATCTCCTAATGTCACTTAACTTAGAAGTAGTGAGTGCATAGTTCATGGAATTAAGCATATTAACTATATCAGTGTCTGTGTGTGGTGAAGTCACAGTATTATCAGGAATCTTGAAACATGCTTTGATAACATCACTATTGATACAGAATTCCTTACCTTTAATGGTGAGTGTGATGGTCTTATCTGTCGAGTTGTATGAGACAGTAGTCCACATCTCTTCAACAACCTCACAGAAGATGGTGGGTGATTCTAGCATTGCATAACTGAGTTTGCAGTTCTTCACAAAATCCATCATTTTATGGTAGTCACTTGAATGTTGAATCTCCTTGTTTACTAGAGCTGTGAAGTTGTTCTTCTCATAGATGTATCCAGTTTGTGACATGATCTTGACTACTGATGCCATTGTTAGAGAGTGGAAATTGCAGAGATAGAGATGATAGTTGCTTTTGAGAGAGAGAATTTAGAGTATATAATTTGAGAATGATAAAAGAAAAGCAATGAAAGTGAAATAAGCTTCTATACTATCTCAAAAATAACTTTCAAAAATAATGAAGTGAAATAAAGTAACCAATGAAAATTGCCCAAAATAGCCGTTTAAAAAAATAAACTATAAAACTTCCATCAATTATCTGTCGTGTTATACTTACAAACTGTAAGTATAGCCGATGGATAATGTTCAGGAAATTAATAGCTAAGATTAAGACAATTCGACGGATGAGGATAAATCAGTTATCCGTCGAGTTATAAAATATTCCAGAAAAATAATTGATTTTCATTTACAAACAGTATTCCGACGGATGATCAAACTCGATGGATAAAGATCATCCGTCGAGATGTAAATTCTGACTTAGCCAAAATTCCATCTAAGGATGAAAAATCAATTAAATTTCTGGCTGCATTACAACTTGCAAATTATCTAAAAAGATTTAAGAATAATTTAGCATACCTAACTCACTTACCAACCTTGAAAATGTGGATTCATCCAGTAGTTTGGTAAATATATCTGCAAGCTGTTTCTCACTTGGAACAAAGTGTAGTTCCACAGTACCATTCATTACATGTTCCCATATGAAGTGGTACTTGATGTCTATGTGCTTTGTCCTTGAATGTTGTACTGGATTTTCAGTGATGGCAATTGCACTTGTGTTATCACAGAAAATAGGAATCCTTTCAACTTGCAAACCATAGTCTAGCAATTGATTTTTCATCCAAAAAATCTGTGCATAGCAACTGCCAGCAGCAATATATTCAGCTTCTGCTGTAGAAGTAGACACTGAATTCTGCTTTTTACTGAACCAGGACACAAGCTTGTTTCCTAGAAATTGACAGGTTCCTATTGTACTTTTTCTATCAATTCTACAACCTGCATAATCTGCATCTGAATAACCAGTTAGATCAAAACCAGAATCTCTAGGGTACCAAATGCCAAGTTTTGGTGTTCCCTTGAGATATCTGAAAATTCTCTTAATAGCTACTAAGTGAGATTCTCTACGATCAGCCTGAAATCTAGCACATAAACATGTAGCAAACATTATATCTGGCCTACTAGATGTTAAGTACAGAAGTGAGCCAACCATGCCCCTATAACTTGAAATATCCACAGACTTTTCAGTAGTGTTTAATTCAAGCTTAGTTGCAGTGGCCATGGGAGTTTTTGCAGATGTGTAATCCATTAGATCAAACTTCTTTAAAAGATCATAAATGTATTTAGTTTGCCTAATGAATATTTCATCACTAACTTGCTTAACTTGCAGACCAAGAAAGTAAGTTAGTTCTCCCATCATACTCATTTCATACTTACTTTGCATCAATTTGGCAAACTTTTTGCAAAGTTTTTCATCTGTAGAGCCAAAAATAATATCATCTACATAAATTTGAACAAGTATACTAGAGCCATTAACATTTCTAAAGAATAAAGTTTTATCTACAGTACCTCTTGTGAAGTAATTTTCCAAAAGAAACTTTGATAAAGTGTCATATCAGGCTCTAGGTGCTTGCTTCAGTCCATAGAGTGCTTTCAATAGATAGTAAACATAATCTGGGAAATTTGAGTCTTCAAAACCAGGAGACTGACTGACATAGACTTCCTCCTCCAAATCTCCATTTAGAAAGGCACTCTTGACATCCATTTGATAGACCTTGAAATTGGCATGGGCTGCATAGGCTAAGAAAATTCTTATGGCTTCAAGTCTTACAACAGGAGCAAATGTTTCATCAAAATCTATTCCTTCCTGTTGACAATAGCCCTTAGCAACCAATCTAGCTTTGTTCCTGACCACTATGCCATTTTCATCCATCTTGTTTCTGAATACCCATTTGGTCTCTATTGGATTCTTTCCTTTAGGCTTGGGCACCAGCTTCCATACCTTATTCCTCTCAAATTGGTTTAGCTTTTCCTGCATAGCTAAAATCCAATCAAGATCCAACAAAGCTTCTTTTACCTTCTTTGGTTCTTCCTTAGAAAGAAGCTGTTGTATAGGCATTCTTCTTAAGTTGCTATCCTTGTTTGAACTCTAGAAGATACATAATCTATAATAAGTTCAAAAGGATAATCCTTTGTCCATTTTCTTTGTTGAGGTAGATTAGCTCTGGATGAAGAGGCCTCATTGTTGTCTTGATGTCTGATTGAGTTTTAATTGTTTGAAACTCCCTCTGAGTTTATGGATCTTTGATTTGAGAGAGGGGAATTTTCTGAAAGTGATTTATTCTGACTTTCAGCCCTTTGTGATAACCTGACAGATGGTGAATTTTGAGTACCGACGGATGAGGCTGGTTGTTTCTCGACGGATGATGCAGATTGTCTACCGACGGATGATGCATTTTGTAACTCGGCGGATGTTGAGTGAACAACTTTATTGAAGGTAGATTTTCCTGCACAATCCGTAATAGTAGTTTCTTGATCACTTTCATCATCACTGTCATCACTGACCATCTCCATATTGTCAAACTTGAGGCTCTCATGGTAATCTCCATCTTGTAGTCCTTCAATCTTTTTATCATCAAACACAACATGTATTGATTCCACAACAATGTTGGTTCTCAGATTGTAGATTCTGTATGCTTTACCAATATCATATCCAACAAAAATTCCTTCATCTGCTTTAGCATCAAACTTCCCATTCTGATCAGTTTGATTTCTTAAGATATAACATTTGCAGCCAAAGACATGAAGAAAATTTAGAGTTGGCTTTTTTTTCTTGAACAATTGATAGGGAGTCATGCATTTTACTTGATTAATCAGAGAAATATTCTGAGTGTAGCATGCAGTATTTACAGCTTCAACCCAGAAATATGTTGGTAACTTAGACTCTTCAAGCATTATCCTTGCAGCTTCAATTAGTGATTTGTTCTTCCTTTCTACTACTCCATTTTGTTGTGGAGTTCTTGCTGCTGAAAACTCATGCATAATCCCATTTTCTTCACAGAATGCTCTCATAGTGGAATTCTTGAACTCAGTTCGATTGTCACTCCTGATTCTTCTAACTTTGAAATCAGGATGATTATTGACTTGCCTTATGTGATTGATAATGATTTCACTAGCCTCATCTTTAGACTTTAGGAAATATGTCCAAGAGAACTTTGAGAAATCATCAACAATAACTAGGCAACATCTTTTCTTTGAAATTGACAATACATTGACTGGTCCAAACAAATCCATGTGTAGCAGTTGCAAAGGTTCTTCAATTGATGAATCAAGCTTCTTCCTGAATGATGCTTTAATCTGCTTTCCTTTTTGACAGGCATCACACAATCCATCCTTAAAAACTCCACTTAAGGAATGCTTCTAACCAGTTATTTCTTTACTAGTTCATTCATGGTCTTGAAGATTAAATGGGATAGCTTCTTGTGCCATAGCCAACTTTCATCCTGACTTGCTGTGCTGAGAAGACAAGTAACAGATTCTGCATTTGATGAGTTGAAGTCAGCTAGGTACACATTTCCTTTTCTCACACCAGTGAGAACCACTTTGTTGCTCCTCTTATTAGTCATAACACAGGCTTCTAAATTGAAGGTTACTGAATTTCCTTTATCACAAAGCTGGATGATACTCAGCAAATTATGCTTGAGACCATCCACTAAGGCAACCTCCTCAATGATGACATTATCTTTTGAAATCAAGCCATATCCCACAGTATAACCCTTGTTGTCATCTCCAAAAGTAATACTTGGGCCAGCTCTCTCCTTGAACTCTGTGAGCAGGGTAGAATCACCATTCATATGTCTTGAACAACCACTATCCAAGTACCATAGATTCTTTCTGTTTCCCTGCACACATCAAAATCAAATCAAGTTAATTTTGGTACCCAAGTTTCCTTGGGTCCTGCCTTAGCTTTCTTTTTCTGTCTCTTGGGTTTGATCTCATTTGACTTAGGGATATCAGATTCATCCTTAGTCATTTGAATTGAACCTTTGAAACCATTCATTACAGCAGAATCATCATGCATATTTTGATTAACAGGGAATGGCATGCTATTAGCAAACATGTTATTCCAGTAAGGCATGCTAAATGGTATTTGTGGCATACTAAATGCAACATAATAAGGATTAGGTGCAAATGGCATATTAGCAAACTGTGCATTCATATTCTGTGTAGACATAGCATTCATAGGCATAGAAGGCATGACATCTTATGTTGGGAAAGTGAGGTGGCACAAATATGGAAGTAGGCATGGCATATTTGCAATTAACAGACAAATGATTTACACTACCACACTTGACACAGATTTTTCTAGGAGCGTATTTATCAGGTGTGTAGTTATTGTGTTTGTTAATCCCTACTTTACCATTTCTATTATTTTTCCTTTTAGCCTCTGTTTTAACCTCAATCTTTTCAAGTCTGTCACTCAATTGCTTGACAGTCATATAACCAACATTATCCTTCTTCTTCTTCACTTGACTAGATTCTCCTGGAACAAAATTCTTGAAAACTAATCCATATTTCTCATTTAACTTGACAAACTTGGCTTTACTCACAGGCTTGCTCACAATCGACGGATGAGGATTTATGTCACTCGACGGATAACTCTTTTTGTTATCCGACGGATGACCTTCATTATCCGTTGAGTCTACATATGTTAGCAATCCTTCAACCAAATTGGATTCCAGCTTCTCCTTATCCTTCTTCCAGGCTGCATCACAAAAGGACTCAATACCTTGAACTTTGGTGATTTGAGCATGAACATCTCTAGATGTTTTCCATGCCTTAATCACCTCATGTTCTCATTCAAGCTGCTTCTTTAAAATTTCTTCTTTCTTCAAGGACTCAGTTAATTCATCCTTAGCAATTTTACACTCAATTCTTAATTCTTCAAAATCAATGAACTGAGACTCTAGCACATTATTCCTCTCACTTAAAAACACATTGTTTTCTTTGATTTTAGCATTTTCCTTAGTAAGAGACTTAAGTGTAACATGCAAATGATATAATTCTATAGAAATGTCATTTATAGCATCATTACACTCAGCTTTAGATAAATGTGCAAGGTTTGTAGTAATTGCCTGATTACTTGAAGAACTTGTCTCTGTTTCATCAGACTTGGCCATTAGGGCTAGATTTACATAGCCGGCATCCTCATCCTCATCCAGACCATCAGCTGCCCAGTCATTCTCTTATGTAATGAAAGCCCTTTCCTTTTGTTTGAGCAATTCAAAATATTTCTGTTTATAATCAACAGGCTCAAACTTCTTTTTGCTGAAATCTGACTTTCTACACTCACTAGCAAAGTGCCCTACTAAGACACATTTGAAACATTTGAATTTTGATTTATCCACCATGTTTCTATTTGGTTTAGCTGCTCCAAAGTTCTTCTTGAACTTGAGCTTGGCAAATCTTCTGGAAAGAAATGCTGGATGTTCATCAATATCTTCCATTTTATCTTGGCTCAAAGAATCTTCATTTTCTGCTACCAGCCCCTTGCCCTTATTTTCACAGACCTTTGAAGTTGATTCAACAGCTTCCATCTTCATCTCCTTCTCTTTCTCTAACTCAGCAACTAGTGCAATGGATCCTCCTTTCTTCTTTCCTCTCTCCATCCTCTCATCTTGCTTTATTTCAAGCTCATAGGTTTTCAGGATGCCATACAGTCTCTCCAAAGTAAACTCCTTATAATCTTGAGAGTTTCTCAATGAGACTGTCATAGGTTTCCATTCCTTTGGAAAAGATCTAAGGAATTTAAGATTGGAGTCTTTTTTCTGATAGACCCTTCCATGCAACTTCAGAGCATTTAGTAGTTTTTGAAACCTACTAAAGATGTCAGTGAGAGACTCACTTTCTTCACTATGAAAATGCTCATATTACTGGATAAGTAGTTGCATCTTGTTTTCCCTTACTTGCTCAGTGCCATCACAGATAATCTGTATAGTATCCCAAACTTCCTTGGCAGTTTTGCAATTGATGATGTTGTCAAACATGTCACCATCAACTCCATTGAACAGAATATTCATGGCCTTCTTATCCTTCCTGACTTGTTCAATATCAGGATCAGACCATTCATGCCTTGGCTTGGGGACAGATGGTTCATTTCCAATTGCAGCTCTCATTGGTACATGAGGGTCTCTTTCTATGCAATCTACATAGGCCTCATCTTGAGAAAGTAAATGAAGATGCATTTTTACCTTCCAGTGATGGTAATTATCTTTATCCAGAAAAGGAATCTTGACTCCAACATTCTTCTTGTCCATCTTGATGTTTTGTTGTGATCTTTAAACTTTTTGTTTATCAAGAGCTTGCTCTGATACCAATTGTTAGTCCCTAACAAAGCAACAAGAATTACAAAAGGGGGTTGAATGAAATTCTTGAAACTTTTTCACAAATAAAGGTGTTCTAACTTAAATATATATATATATATATATATCAATGTGAATTTATTTGCAGAGTGCGGAATAATAACTTGAAATGAATCAAAACACAAGTCTTTAAAAACTTTCTGGTGGATTTGAATGTATCCATCAGAGATATATAATATATCAAGAGAACTCTGTGTAGCAGTTAGCTCACAGCTGCTTATAAATTTTAATAACTAAGATTGCAGAGAAATGCTAAGAATACAGCTTACAAATGTTTCTCTATTTTTTTTTGCTTAGTTCTTGTTATTCTATTTGTTACTTCTTGGTTTATATAACACCAAGATTACAAAGTAATAAGACAAGATAATAAGAAAAAAACTATCTAGTCTAATACTATGCTGCTTCATTACTCTTTTCTAGCATCTTTGAATATCTTCATAATAGCATGGAAATGACAATGCTTCTTTATTCTCTAAAACCCAGTTGAATAGGCTTCCACATTCCATTTGCATACACTCGATGCATGTGACTGTGTTGTCACTGTCAACTGATGTTTCAATTGATTATTCGTCGGGTACATGATCATTCATCGGGTTGCCTAATTGATCATCCGTCGAGTGGCATTGTTGTTTATCTGTCGAGTAGCTATCTGGCACTTGACTTCATTTCATTTATGCAGAATTACAAGACATCATCTACGTACAGTTAATCAACCTATTCTGCATATCTAGTTAAAGTCAACATGACTTGAGTGCTACTTACAGAATCTGGACAATGTGTATGCAGAAATGTGCTACAGACTTATTGTTACACAAGCTACTCACTCGATGGATAGTAAATCATCATCCGTCGGGACTATATAGAGTCATCCGTCGGGACTACAATCCTTATCCGTTGAGTGCTACATATTTCACTTAGTAAAATCTACTAAGGTGATTTGTTAATAAAATCATCAAGTTCACAACATATTCACAACAGGAGTGTTAGGGAATATATCCTCTAACAGATACCTCTTTTTGAGAAATGATAAAAGAAGTTATAGAAAGAGAAGGTATTGCCAAAGTCTTAATACTTGTCTTATATTTGAACCCTTCAATTGACTCACCATCTGATTCTAGACACTTCTTTATGTTATAAGGATATCGATAATCTCCATTATCGTCAAATTGTAGTAGCCTCGGAAGATTCCACAATAAAACTTTGCAACTACCAGGAGTTTTATCCAGCTAAACACAACCATCTCAAACAAATGAGCCTATCTTAACTTACTCGTTGTTACTATGTCCAATAGTCCAACAAGAACTCGATATGAGCTTAAGCGTCCTCACATAGCTATACACACTCCTATACACTCTCGTTTCCAGTTTACTATAACCTCAGCTCTGATAACAACCTGTAACACCCCCAAATCCGGGGTCAAGGGATTTGGTCGTCACTATGAAACCTCAATCTAAATCAACCTGTTAAATCAATAAATAAATGACAGCGGAAGATATTTAACATCTATAACCCCAAAATAATTCAAGATCTTTTAAGGTTACAGTTCTAGAAACAAGATATCCTAATTCCATAAATAAATTTTTCACTTTCTTTTCAAATTCTTTTCAACAAATTCCAATTCAATACTAACCCGCTAGTATAACTTCGAAAAGAAGTATACTAGGTCCAACTATAAAATAACACAACTATAATCTAATATAATATAAAAAACTTAACATAATAAAACTTACACTAGTCCGTAAACCCTGGACCAACCACCTTTCAAAAGCGTCTTCTTTGCTTCCTCGAATTACGCGGCTAAGCAGCGCAATCCTCACTGGAGGTTAAATTTAAAAACAGGCAAGTATGAGCGAAAAAAAATGCTTAGCAAGATCATTATAGTATTTATGTATGGTCATTTTGATATAAAACCGATATCTGCAATAGTGCAGAATATTTTAAAATCATAATTGCTGAAACAGAAAATTTATTAAAAAATCGGATAATTGTTTCCCACTGTATTTCAAAACCCTTTTTGATATTTTCTAGGGAAATGCTTCAGCAATACTTTGGATCTTGACGAGAATAAAACTCGTAAAACAGTGTTTACGGAAATATCGTAAACAACAATAACAAGAAGCAATACTTATGGATTGAATCGTAATCTTTACTCAAAACCGAACTCTTGATATTAATACTCATTTTGTTGTCATATCAAATTAGATATCAATACAAACTTTGATGCTCATAACCTACCCGCGCTAAAATAGGGAAGTCAACATCAATCATCTACATTAATACCGCCTTTGATATTTAACAACTTAAATATCAACATCAATCAGCAACCGAATTAAAACTGTATTCCACCTTTATTCAAAACCGAAACAGTTGATAAATCATTCCTTATAAGATTATCAAAAGCAAGATAATAATTTAGATTGTAATCCTCGAACGACGGTGTGTTGCCGCCGGTGATCAGCCGTGGAGCAACACCGGTATGCCAAAGCATATCCAACTAAACAAATGGGGCACCCAAGGCACATATCAGCCTAATGCTATTATATCTTGTATAATACCAAAATCTCCGCTGGACCGCCGCCATGGCCTCTTACGCAACCATACAATCTTAAAACCTTTTATTGAAAGGGGTCATAATACTTGACACCCTTAATATTTTATTCACCCATTTACTTGGGCAGAAAAACCCAAAACAATGTCATCTTTCTCAAAATCCAAAACATTTATAAATCCAGTAATTTGATAAGTAAAATCACTTAGCTATTCTGAACATAGAATAGCAGAAGAGTACTTGCATAAACATAATCATTTAATTTAGCGATATGTAAAATATTTATCTATTCCGACTGAGAATAGGGAAAGCAATACTTGCATAAGAAGATTTAAAATAAATATCACTTGAACAGTAAGTGATGATAGGGATACTTGCCTTTGGGTTTTTAGCAGTTAGTCACACTCGAAATGACGCATCTATTCTGACACTCTCTCAAAACATCACCATCTTTATTCTTCTAATCCTTTGGTCTGCTGCTCATGCAGTGCTGCAACCCAATATTCTATATTATTCATCCCTAGTCTTCATCCATTCCATCTGGTCTGATCGTCTTGAAAGACTGGCATCTATAATTAAAATATACAACTTTAATCGTCTAAACGATAATTACTTGGCGAGCTGCGCGTCAACACCCTATTTTCTACCCATACGATAGCCCGCACATAATTAAAACAGTCAAATACAAGACCCTTGACCCACGTACACACGTAATTCACATAGCACATAAGCACATAACTCATGTATCATATAATTCCTATCACATATAACTTGGTTCATCAAAAGGTTCGACTAGGTACGTTTAAAACTGAAATCGGGTCAAAAATACGATTTATCGATCAATAATCGACTCAGAATGATTAACAAATCAAACAACCTTGCAACACAAAAGAAATTAGGTCTCCGAAGTATTTTTATTGAAAGTGGAATATTTTTCTGAGTCTGTACGCGTTCGTTTCGTATTAAACGGACAAACGGTTTATTTTTTACGAATAAAATAAGAATAAAGGGGAATAAATCAATTAATAATAATATTAATTGATTTTTAAATACCAAAATATAATTTTTAAAAGCTTAAAAACAATATTTAGGAATTATTTGAATTAATTATAAATAATTATATTTTATTTAACCATTTATAAATAAAATTAATTGAATTAATCAATTAATTAAATTTATAAATAATCAACTAAAATAAATCATAAATAATTAAATCAAATTGGATTTCAAAAATAATAATAAAAGAAGATAAATTTTGGAATCTAAAATTAAGTAAATCATTTTTCGAATTTACAAATAATAATACATGATTTTTGAAATTAAAAGAATTGAATTTTAGAAACTAAAATGAATTTTGATTTATTTAAAAAAAATCAGAAAATTGCAGAAACATGAATTGATTTAGGGTTTAGGGGAAATTAGGATGAAAAGCGGGTCGGAAAATTCTGGAAAACGGGTCAGGAAGAACCCTATCGGGTTCTTATGAATTTGGCCGGACTTCCCACCGGTTTCTGGGAATTCCCAGATTCCGGTCACCGGAAAGTTCTCCGGCGAGGTCGTTCCTTGCCCCGAAACCCCCCCCATTTGTCCTGGTTTTTAATCCGTTCTCAATCTACATCAAATTCAAAACTCAACCGCACTAAAATCAACCAAAATCCCTGCTGTAATCGCCGATTCCATCGAGTTTCAGCCCAACGCCGGCGAACTTCGAACAAAATTCGGTGAAAACTCGACTCTGCTATATCCTTAACTAAATTTGAAGTATAATACACGGAATTAAAGCTTGCAGAATGTATAATCTGAAGCCAGCAACAATAATATCCACCAATCAACAATTAATCCAGGAAATCGAAATTAAAATCTAACAAAACAAAAGAATTCGACTAGCATGATTCCGCAATGAAATAGCATAAATTTATACTTTAATCGACTCCTATAATCATTTTAAAACTATCTATAACATCATAAACACTTCAAAATCATTCAAAATCAACAACCCAATTCGAGGAAAAACAAAGAAAATTGAAATCACAAAGTAATCGACCTTTGTTGATGTTATTGGTATCAATAGATAGATCATAAGAAAAGCTTTAATTCGAGTATTAGAACATCAAAAACGGATCACCCGATCTCTAGATATCATGAGATGAAGATTGAACATTGGATTTTACCCCCAAAAATTATGTTCTTGCTTTTCTATTTTCTGAAGATTTTTGGTAAAATAATTAATAAAAAGAAATTGCATCTATTTATATTTTTACAGAAATTTAATACTCTAAAATAAATAAAGGGTGTTTTTATCCCCTATTTAAAAGAATTAAGCCCCAAAATGATAATTACGGGGAATAATTTTAAAAACAGTAAAATATAAAATATGTATCAAAATTCCTCAAAAATTGTGAATAATTCAAAAATGCAGAAATACTGGGTATCTGAAATACGATTGATTTTATAAAAATAAAAACACGAATTTTGTGGACTTTGACGTCCCGGTGGGGTCCCGGTCCATTAATTTTTTTGAAAAACAGAAACGATCCCTAAATTAACAGAAAGCCCCGAAAACACATAAAATGCATTTAACACACATAAAACGAGCTAAAACGAGTAACACATATAAACATGTATCCAAATTACGGATCGATTCATATAAATACATCTTAAACACGTAATAAGTATCCTATTGGATCCAGAAATACATTACTTAGTCGCTAAGTAACTATAGAAATGATACAATTTAATATTAGATTTAGATAATTATCAAAATTGGGCTTCTTATAAAATACTTTATACAAAAATAATGTAATAATATTCCGTCTTTCGATAATACGAGTTTTGTTGTTTTATCAAAACGATTATCGTATCGAAAATGGTACGCCGGGACGCGTGTGGGTCAAACCGTAATCCGGATCGAAAAAGTTAAAGCACGAAAAATGTCCGAAATTACCAGATTAGGTTAGGAAGGAGTTTTCGGAAGAGTTTCGGGTTGTAAAAAACGCAAAAATAGTTAAAGTTGGGCGATTTCCGGCTTTATAAAATAGTTTTGTAATTATTCAGAATATAATTAATAATACCATAAATCATTATAAAAAATCATATAACATTCCAAAAATTACCGGAAAAATATTATAATTATCTATATTTTATTCTGAACATAATAAAAATTAAAATACTCAAAATTTATCACATACAAACGTCCAAACATCCATTTCACTTATCATATAATTCACTAAAATTCACATTAACACTTTCAAATAATAATAATATCTGAAAATATGGGATATTACACTTACATCTTGTTGTTACCACCTTGAATACACTTCGAGGAATCTCCTCTCATGTGTATTGGGTTCCCACTATTGATGAATTATGATGGGTCGACAGTCCCGTCCCCAACCTTGACTTGAGGACCACTGTAGGTTCCAGTCCTTTAGTCAAAAGATCAGCTATATTATTCTGAGTTCCTATGAACTCTATAGCTATAATCCTATCAGACACTAAACCCTTTATAGACTTGAGTCTAACTTGGATGTGTCTCTTTGTTTTAGCATTATGCTTTTTACTGCTAATCTTGTCGATAGTTGTTCGACTATCACAATGAATAGCAATAGCAGGAAGCGGTCTGCTTCCTACAGGTATCGCAGAAATAAGTCTGTGTAACCATTCAGCCTCCGTCCCCGTGGCATCTAGTGCACACAACTCAGCCTCAAATGTAGACCGAATCACTATAGTCTGTCTGCTTGACTTCTAGGATATTTCTCCACCAACCAAGGTGAACACATATCCAGTCACTCCATTGGAACCAGACTTCTTAGCTATCCAACTTGCATCACTGTACCCTTCAAGCACACCAGGAAATCTCCTGTAGTGTAAACTAAGGTACATTGTGCCTTTTAGATATCTAAGTACTCCATCAAGAACATCACAATGAGTTCTGTTTGGACAGCTTGTATATTGAGCCAACTTAGACACAGAATATGAAATATCTGATCTAGTACATTTAACAAGATACTACAAGCTCCCAATAATCTAAGAATACCTTAACTGAGACACAGGTACTCCTGAAGTATTCTTGACAAGGGCAACTTTAGGATTATAGGGTGTACTAGCGATTCTACACTGTTAAAAACCATATTTCTCAAGTATAGATTTCTCTATATAATGAGATTTACTCAAGGTTATTCCTTCAGCCGACTGAATCAGTTTGATTCTAAGAATCACACTAGCATCACCCATATCCTTCATTTCAAAGTGCCTTTTCAAGATTGCTTTTGTCTCGTTAATAATCTCAATATTGGTTCCAAACAATAAGATGTCATCCATGTATAGGCACAAGATAACACACTCACTACCTTTAACTTTGGTGTAGACACACTGTCAATTTCATTAATCATATAACTGAAAGGCAATACAGTTCAATCAAACTTTTTATGCCAATCCCAGGGAGCTTGTTTCAAGCCATAGATGGACTTGATCAACTTACATACTTTCTTTTCATTGCAAGATGCAACAAATCCCTCAGACTGATCCATATAAATCTCTTTCTCAAGTTCACCATGAATAAAAGCTGTCTTTACATCCATCTAATGGATGATAAGACCATGGAAGGAAGCCAATGCTATAAGCATTCGGATTGTTACCATCCTTGCAATCGTAATGTATGTATCAAAGTAATAAATTCCTTCCTTTTGCTTAAACCCCTTAGCTACCAGTCTAGCTTTGTACTTATCTATAGAGCCGTTAGGGTTCAACTTCCTTTTAAAGACCCATTTGCACCCGATAGTAGAACACCCAGGAGGGAGATCAACCAACTCCCATGTTCCATTAGAAACAATAGAGTCAATTTCACTCTTCACAACGCCCTTCTAATGCCTAGACTCCGAAGAATCCATAGCATGTCAGAAATTTAAAGGTTCGTCCTCGATATTGTAAGTGATAAAATCACCTCCAAAATCCTTAACTACCTTTGCATGCTTACTTCTCCCCGGTTCCTCTACTTCCTTAGGAGTAGAGCTACTACTAGGTTACGCCCCTACATTTGTCATCTTTTCCACATGATCAGGAATAGAACTCGATGTATGAGTAGGATCATCCTCAGAATTATTTTCAGGAATTCCAGTCTTCATAGGGTAAACATCCTCAAAGAATGTAGCATCTCAAAATTCAACTATCATGTTTGCCACTACACCATCTATGTCAGATTATAATACTAAAATCTCATAGCTGTAGTGGTTTCAAGATAGCCCAGAAAGATACAATCAACAATTTTCGTACCTAGTTTCTTTCTCTTGTGTTTAGGAACAAGCACCTTAGCAAGGCACCCCCATACACGAAGATACTTAAGACTAGTCATCTTGCCTTTTCATAACTCCAAGGGTGTCCTATACATGTGTTTCATAGGGACTCTATTCAAAATATGGCATGCCGTATTTAGAGCCTCTCCCCACATATATTTAGGCAACCCAGAGTTAATAAGCAAACTATTAATCATATCAATAAAAGTTCTATTCTTTCGCTCAGCAACCCAATTAGACTCAGGTGTGTATGGTGGAGTAACTTCATGAACTATAATGTTTGCATAAAATTCATTAAAAGCATTACTCGTATACTCACCACCTCTGTCAGATCTCAATCATTTAAGTACCTTACTAGTTTTTTTTCTACTTCAGTTTTATATATAATGAATTTATTAGCTTCATCCTTATGTCTAAGTAAATAAACATAACAATATCTACTACTATCATCTATAAAAGTAATGAAGTATCTAAACTGGTCCTTGGTCAACATACCACCAAATTCACAAATATCAGTGTGTACTAAATTTAACAAGTCTGAATCCCTAACAATATTATGAAAAGGTTTCCTTATTTGTTTAGCAGACACACATACTTGACATTTAAAATTCTTTTCTAGGGTATGTTTTGGAATCAACTCTAAGTTCATCATATTCTTAAGAGCACCAAAGTTTAAGTGACCTAGTCTAGCATGCCATAAATTTGAGGATTCAACACAGTTAATAGAAGGAATAATATCATTAATCAAAGTCCCCAAAATTGGATCAGCATTAATAACAAATAAACCATTTGACAAGTAACCCTTGCTAAAAAATGTACCATTATGAATAAGAACTACTTTATTACACTTGAAAGAAATTTCAAAACCATTAGAAACTAAACAGCTTCCACTTATTATATTTCTACGCATGTCGGGAACATGATGCACTCTAGCAGAGATAGAATACGTCCTGAAGGGAACTTCATATCCACGTTTCCTACTCCATGTACTTGAGCAGCACTAGCATTCCCCATCTTCACAGTCAAGTTATGACTCTGTTGATAAGATATAAATAAAATAATATCAGCATAAATATGCACATTAGCTCTAGTATCTATCAACCATTCATTTGACAGATAGGTAGAAAATAGTACAGGGTTGTAGGATACATACCGGTCAACGTTGGTTTCATAATTTGTAGCCTCACCAACAACCATGTTCACTACGGGCCCACTTGCGGTTCCAAGCACAGCATTCGCTTGTGCTACCACCTCGGTTTTCTTCGCTTTCTTTGTAGGGCAGTCCTTACTTCGGTGCCCAACCTTCCCACAAGACCAACATGGTTTGTTTGCCTTTGGTTTCTTGGCCATGTCCTTATCACTCTTAGGTTTATTATTATTAACTTTCTTAGCAACAACCTTCCTTTTCTGTCCTATAGTTGCTACATTTACCTTCGAGGTACCGTGCTCATTTGGCATCACATGTCCCTGTTTGGACTTGTGTTGTTCTTGAACCGAGATGTCCAACATAAGGTCGGTCCAGGTGATCTCTCCTTTCTGTCTTTTCAGGGGGCGAGAGAACTCTTCCCAAGACTTCGGGAGCTTTTTAATCACGCTCATAACCTTGAACTTCTCAGGGAGGTCCATTCCAGACTCATTCAAAGCATGCACTATCATCTCGAACTTATGCACTTGCTCAGTCATGGACTTATTGTCCACCATCTTGAATTCAAGGAACCTAGCCACGTAATACTTTTCTAGACCTTGTGAGTCAGTATTTGTCTGGTCCAGCTTCTCCCATAAGAGTTTTGCGGAGTAAGCATCAGAAGAATAAATATCAAACAAGGTGTTTGTTAGAGCAGCCAAAATGGCCGCCCTAGCAACCCCATCCTTCTCAGCCCACTTCGCAAAAGCCTTAACCTTGTCAGCCTTTTCTTGATCCACAACCGGTTTCTCATACTCCATAATCGGACACAAACCCTTTATAGTCAACCACAATTTCATCCTTTTCTGCCAGCGAGAAAAGCTGATGCCACCATTGAATTTCTCTGGCAAGCCAGTCAATTCAACGGCTTGTGGAAAACTGTAAGTGGTCCAATCAATGACCCCAGCAGATGCACCAGAACTACCACCAACGGAACCTCGTTTTTGTTAACCATTATGCTAAATAATATATAACAAATTATCTCTTCAAGAATGTTGGAAATACTAACTATTACAGCAACATAGATGCAGTTATATATAACATTTAACAAGCCAAGGCCAAGACAACAATTAACCAAATAAAATATGTAGGTAAAAAGCATGCATATCAGTAACTATAAGAATAAAGAAAGACCAGAAATTGTACCAGTAACCATAGTTTTAACAAAGTGATATAGAAACTGAAAAGTGGAGGCCATCAACAAGTACAATCAAACAATACTACTAAATAGCTGAGTCCCCAGGCCTTGCTCGAAGCCCTGACTGCTCTTAAATAGATAATTGCCCCCACCTGCTGTGTTGGGATGCTTGCAACTCCTCCTCTAGGATAAAACAGCTCCGAGTTTGGTGTTCACAGTAAAAACAAACTCAACTTCGACTAGCACCTCACTCGCCACCTGTTACTCAGTGTGTGTTTGGGAGAGAGGATAAAGTAGAGAGGTGTAGAGAATATAAGGTGTGGTGTATATAATTCAGCAACTTAGTCCTCTATTTATACTAGAGGCTAAGTGAAACTGATCACCCTGCATTAATATCAGAATTAAACAGCCCATTTAATAAATAAATCAAAACTGTTGATTTTGAATTTAAATAAAAAATGTAACATCTTATACATTTATTTTTACACATTATATCAGCTTTAATGTTTTTAATTATGAATATATTTTATCAGTTACATGTCCAGGTTCAATAAATATGGCTTAGCCCAGTTACAAAGTAACTCAACCCAATTCTGAAACCGAACTGAACCCAATAATTGAGCTCAACAGAAATAATAACCCAGCCCAACTGATAAATTAATTCTAATTAAAATTAAATCAAAAATAAATAAAATCCTCGCCCAGGTCGCCTCGCATATGCGAGACACCGAGACATTCGCCCAAATCGGTCTGGTCCGGTCCGGTCAGGTCTGGTGCGGTGCGGGGCGCGGCGGCGGTGCGCGCGTGTGTGTACGCGTGAAGCACACAAGAACACCATGCACCATCACACACCTTAGTAGTTTTACACTACCCATGTGTGTGATACTATATAAAGCCAATACCCCTTTATTTATTTTTAAAGTGGGACAAATAATACATTCTCACTTCAAGCACTTTCAAGCCACTAACTTCAACTCTAATTCTCTATGGATTTTATTAAGAAAAAATCTTAAACCCATACATGAAAGTTTAAGTTCCCATATCAAGGAACAACTTCCAATCATTAGATTTTAGAATTAACATCAGGAACATAATAAAATTTATGATCTAAAACTCCATTTTTCTAACACCAGGGACCTCCGTCAATGACTTTGTGCAAATCCAACTTATGAAAGTATACAAAAGAATATCGATGTTCTCCCAAATCATGAATTTACATACCTTCTTTTGGTCTTCATAAGGATGCAATCACATTTTACATTGCACTAAAATTAATGTTTTTCGCGGTTAAAATGTTAGGAGCAATTGATGATATCAAGCAGAAACTATCAGAAGTTCACATCTGAACTTATATCAACGGATATTGATGACATCAACGGATGATGATATCGATGGATAAAGATATCAAAGGATGATAATGTTAATAGATGATGTAATCAGTATTTGTCATATCAGTTGATCTTCGATAAGGAAAAGGAAACAGGAACTCAAGGCGGTGAAGGAATTTATCTCAGAAGCATTGTATAGGTTTCCTTGTTGTTAATAGAATAGGATTCCTTATATATTATGTAGTTGTGCTCTATATAAAGCACAGATTAGGTTCATGCTATAAGTATTGTGACATTGTTATATCTTTTGCATAACCTAGCAGCTCTCAAGGATATTTGTTCATCCTTTCGAGAGAGTACGTTTGTAATAAGTTTTTATCAGTTGATATAAAAACTGTTGATTCTATTGAAGCTTTGTCGAATTGATTGTATTAACTGTATTCACCCCCCCCTATATAGTTGATTAAGGGCCTAACAATTAGTATCAAAGTTTGTTGTTAACGCACAAACAGTTTAAGATCTGAAAATCAATCAACCATGTCAGACAAAGAAGAAGAAACACAGAATCCGAAGCCACAACCCCCAGCCACATCACAGATAAGCAGCAACATGAGTAGGTATGAAGAAATCAACGTGCATATCCTAAAGATACATGAATATGTAATCTGGAAAGTCAGGATGGCCATGTGCTTGGAAGCCACAGATCCTGAATATCTGAACAGGATCTATGATGGTCCTCATAGACCAATGAAGGTAGTTGTTTCGCTTACAGGAGAACCAGAGAAGATGATAGACAAAGACAAGAAGGATTACTCTCCTGAAGATATATCATCTATCATGAAGGATGCTAAGGTCAGACACATCTTGCACAGCAGTCTTGATAGTGTTATGTCCAATAGAGTCATTGGATGTAAGACATCAAAAGAGATATGGGATGCTTTAGAAGTAAAGTGTCAAGGTATAACTGCTACTACGAAGAACAAGAGGACAGTACTTACTCAAGAATATGAGCACTTTGACTCAAGGGACAATGAGTCCTTAACTGAGATCTATGACAGATTTCAGAAGTTGCTGAATGACTTATCCCTTGTCAACAAAGAATATGATTTGGAGGACTCAAACCTGAAGTTCCTACTTGCTCTCCCTGAAAAGTGGGACTTTAAAGTCACATCAATAAGGGATAACTATCAACTTGATAACACACCTCTAGATGAGATCTATGGAGTTCTGAAAACTCATGAACTAGAGATGGAGCAAAGAAGCAAGAGGAAAGGATCTAAATCTAGACCAGTTGAACTCAAGGTTGAAGAGAAGCCAAAAGAGAAAGCTAGGAGGAAAAGCTACTTCAAAGGGAAAGCCATTATTGCAAAGTCAGACACTGAATCATCAAATTCTGATGATGACTCAAATACTGATACTGAATTAGATACTGACAGTGATGATAACAACAATGAAGACATAGATCAAATGGCTGCCTTACTGGTAAAAGTTCCAAGAAGATGGTCGACAAGAACTTCAGGAAAGGGAGAAGATTTTACAGAAAAGGTTCCAGTTCCTCAAACACTGATAAGAGGAACAACAGAAGAAATATTAATGGGAAGGAATCCAGATCCGGAAAACTTGACAAGTCAAAAGAGAGATGTTACAAGTGTGATAGAATTGGAAACTTTGTAGCTGTTGCAGAAACCCAGAGCTGAGAAGAAACAAGCCTTGATCTCAAGGAAGAGAAACTGGGATGATTCATTAGATTCAGATGATGGAGTCAATTATGCTCTCATGGAAAAAGCTGCTGCTGAGGATGACAATGCTGAATTAAAAGTACCTCAGACTACTCTTGCTTTTGATACTGATGATATCTATGAATTAAGATTATCTCTTAAGTCTCTGCATGTTAGTTTTAGGGATCAAGCCTTAGAGAATAATATAATCAAGAGTGAAAACTTTGTGTTAAAGAAAAGGAATGGTCACCTAGAAATTGAGTTGTTTTCCATGCTAGAAATTCAAAAAGAAAGAGATAATTATGTTTATATTAAGGAAAAATTGTTAGAAAAACATGCTTATCTAGAGAAGGAGCTAGCAAAAGAAAGAGAAGTCATTAAACTTTGGACTAACTCAGGAAAGTCAACTCAGGAATTTCTAGAGAATGGTTGTTGGGGATCAGGATTAGGATATTCAGCTAGATCTAATTCTCATAAAAAATGGAAAAGAAACTGAGAGAACAGAACCAATAAAAACTGATAGCAAGGTCAAACTAAACAAGGTTCAAATAAAGACCATTAAGTTTAATCCTGGTTCTAATATTGTTAAGTCAATCCATGAGGAAGGTACAACCTTAGCACCTAGATCAAACTTAATTACTGATAAGAGTGAACAAGTTCACACAAATTCAGTAAATATTGGTTCAACGACTCAGAAACAGCTTAAGCAAAAGATAAAGGATCTACACATAAAAGACAAGAGGAAAAAGTCTAGGAAAAATAGGAATGACAAGGTAGGTGTTAATAATAATGGAAATTATGTAACTCCACCTAATGCACTTAGAAAGACCTGTTCAAACTGTGGTAGCACTAATCATCTTGCTAACTCTTGCAAGAAGAATAAAAAGATAAATGTTGTTTCTTCCAAATCAGAGTTTAGGAATAAAACAGTTAGATATAAACCACAGAGTCCTTGTTTTCATTGTGGAAGTGTTTGGCATTCTATTTATACATATAAAGAGTATCACAGTTTGTATTATGATTATTATAAACTGAAACCCTTTTTAATTAAAGCAAAATTTGTTTATGCATGTATAAATATTGATAGTAAGGATGTTAACATAAACTCTGATAAAAAGTCTTCTGCTGCATATGTTAACAAACTTAAAAAGGCCAAAGGATCCAAGCAAGTCTGGGTCCTTAAAAACACTAACTGATTTAAATTACTGATTGCAGGGTGACAGGAGGAATGCTCTAGTCTTGGACAGTGGATGCTCAGGACATATGACTGGTTATAAATCCCTGCTATAAGAACTCGAGGAGAAGGCTGGCCGAAGCGTTTCTTATGGATATGGCAACTTGGGAAAAATCTTGGGATATGGCAAAATCAAAGTTGGAAATGTCATCATTGAAAATGTAGCTCTAGTTGCAGGACTCAAGCATAATCTGATTAGTGTGAGTCAAATCTGTGACAGAGGTTACCATGTCAATTTCTATGAGGAGCATTGTGATATTATCAGTAAGTCTGATGGCAAGATTGCATTGAGTGGTGTAAGACATGGTAGTTTATATGAAGCCAGGGTCTCCACAAGTATTAATAATTCAAAAGTTTGTCTACTGAGTAGAGCATCTGTGGAAGACAGCTGGAACTGACATAAAAGACTTTCTCACCTCAACTTCAACAATATCAATGAACTAGTGAGGAAAGATCTTGTGAGAGGATTGCCCAATGCAGTTTTTACTCCTGATGGCTTATGTGACTGATGCACAGAAATCTAAGCAAAGGAACACTTCTTTCAAGAGTAAAACTGAATCCTCCATTCTTGAACCATATCATCTACTTCATGTTGATCTCTGTGGTCCAATGAATGTTATGTCAATTACCAAGAAGAGGTATGCACTCGTAATTGTTGATGAATATACAAGATAAACATGGGTGTATTTTCTGTGCACCAAGGATGAATCTCCATCCATTCTTCTTGATCATGTGAGGGAGTTGGAAAAAGGATCAACATATAAAGTGAAGATCATCAGAAGTGCTAATGGAACCGAATTCAAGAATAGCTCTATGGAAGAGTTCTGCAAACTCAAGGGAATAAAATAAGAGTTTTTTGCTCCTGGAACTCCACAACAAAATGGAGTTGTTGAAGGAAAAAATAGAACTCTGATAGAAGCTGCAAGAACCATGCTAGAGGAAGCAACATTGCCTACCTACTTCTGGGCTGAGGCTGAGCAAAATGCAACATTGATCAACAAGCATGGAAAAATACTATTTGAGATGGTGAAGGGAAAGAAGCCAAATTTGAAGTTCTTTCATATTTTTGGTTGTAAGTGCTTTGTTCTCAAAACTCATCCAAAACAGCTGACCAAGTTTGATCTAAAAGCTGATGAAGGAATATTTGTGGGTTATTGTTCATTGTAATTCAAACGCGAAAATACACGCAAGCGTACGCGATCACAAGTAGTATAAGATATAAGTCAAGTTCATTCCCACAGGGACTGGTTTAGGTTAAGTTCAGATTATGCACCTATACAACAATGTATGATTATCACTCACTGCTAAGACAAATAACAAACTGAGTTTTGATTTAACTAAAAGATTATACAAAATAGCATCAACTAAGAGAATTATGGTTGAATTAATTATATGAGAATAAACATGGGATTCTAACTTCATTAAATACTTCATTCAAAGTTATGTTCTTTAACCCTAGCATGTGATGGTGATGACAACTAATCAGATAACACGAAACTAGTATACGCTAACTTTGGTTATACGTATACCCTACTATCAAACATCCACAATTAAGATAGAAGTTGAATAGATACCAATTATGCTTAGTCCCTATATGTCTATAAAGATTGAAAACATAATGGTTTAAGAACAAGTTATCTATCGTGATTACATAGGGTGAATAAGATGGTTAAAATTAACCACGAATTATGCATGTCAACTCATACATAAACCTATGCTAGCATAGCAAGTTCTAAACCTCTATATTCACTGTCGCTTCAATAGAGATTAACAAACAATCTTAGATGTTAGCTACACATCAAAGACGAATAAGAACAACCAAACTAGGAAATCATAAATCATCACACACTAAAGATTATAAAATAATTAACTATTGAAATCCATAAATAAATCCGTTAGAACCCCATGACAATGATTAGTTCATAATCGAACTCATCGTTACCATGGGTTCCAATGGAAACATGATAATAAACAATATAAGATTAAAAGGGTTTAAAGACAAATCGAAAACAATCATCTAAAGTATCAACTATATTGAAGAATACAAAAGTCTTCATCTCATTAGCCATCTTGTGCTCTCTAGGTCTTCTCAATGTTCTCTCCTGGCTCCTTGTTATTAAAAATGACCTTTTATTGATATATATAGGCTCCATGATGATCAGGACTCTCAACTTCCTAGAATTCAACTCAAATCAGGATTCTCTGACAGACAGGCGGCGCGGGCGCGCGGTAGACGGCACTGGCGCGCGGTAGACGTCACGGGCGCACGGGGTGAATTCCTCCTGGGCGTGGGAAGCTGCACGGGCGTGCGGAGCTTCTGACCATTTCTAACTTCAATTCTTCTTTTGCTCGTAACTTGAGTTTCGTTCATCGGAATTTAACGATTCAACAGTCCATGCGAAGCTATCGAGATTCTATTCAACTTGAGAATGGCCTAGGCTTCCAATTCTGATCTCTGTTCAGCATATTTCATTGAAAAGCTCCTTTCTTCATCCAACTAATGCATGCAATGTAATTACGTAAAAACACATCAAAAACACCAGATACTTGAGTCCAAAACACCAACTTAAGCCTGCAATGAAGCATTCCAAGTAGATATACAATCCACTTATCACACCCCCAAACTTAAATCGATGTTTGTCCTCAAGTATAAACAGACTCAAAAACTACAAAACAAAACTAATGCATGAATGCAACTACGTGAATGCAACTAAATGATAATGTAATCGATCCCCTCAGAATAACCATAACCAATTGAATAAGCCAACGCCTCTAAGAATACAATGACTCTAAACAGAGTTCGAATAAATCCCACAAACCAACTCACAAACCAGAAACATGCATGTGTGGACTGCTTAACAGATATAATCTCGATACTAGATCAATAACCATAACTTATCTTTCATCAAAACAATCACAAGTTTATAAATAGAATAGACGATAAACGCATAATGTCTCACAACACCTCCTTTCTACTAGGGTTATATAAGGATTCATGCTATTATTGAACACATAACAAAGATGCTTATTTGACCATGCAATGAATGATGTCCCAAAAGACTTATGCAATAATACCCATATAGCGTGCGTTAGGTTAGCGGATCCCAGACTATAAAAGCCTTAGATCACTATAACACCCTCCAAATTCGGGGTATAGATTTGGGTCATTATTAACACTAACTACTCACTAAACCTGTACAAGCAAGATATAAATAAAATAATTACCCCGAACTACTGTTACTCAGGATCTTTTCAAGGTTAAGGATTGAAAATAAGAACGACAAACCAACTTTATTACAAACCAGACTGAATAACTGTCTCAAGAAATCTCTTTGTTACAAAACTTTATTCTATTCACATTTTAAACTAAACAACTTTTATTCAAACTACAACTATTACTCTTCCTGCTACACCTGATCTGGTAACTCAAAGCTCTCTTCTGGGATAGGGACAAACACCCTTGGTATAAGAGGGTCCCGCTGCTTGACTCGCTTCTTGACTACTCGGGTTTTGATGGGTTTCATTTTCTACTTTAACTGAAAAACAATGTGAATAACAAAAAATAGGGGTGAGCCAAAATTGCTCAGCAAGCCTGCAACAATGTATATATATGGTAAAAAGAGAGAAGAATAAATGAACCATAATCTGTTGGTTTGAACAACCATCTGTTTCTGTAAAGAATAATAACTTGCCATTACTGGCGAGTGCCAAATGAACGAGACTGGAAACAAAAACCAACATATGCACTATAATCTGCTGATCAGTAAGGATACAGTACGGATCTATACCCAACTGCATAGATCCAACCAACATAAGGAGTACTCAGGCAACTATGGCCTAATAATCAAAGGTGCGGTTAATACCCGGCCCGCATCGTAACCATCCAGTCCATAGCTTAGCATCCGGAACAATCGGAATGCTTCAATGTATCCCAACATCGGAATATATCAGAGTATATATAAATAAGGGTATCAATATTGGAATATGAATAGAGGATCCAATAAATTGGGAGAAATCGAGAATCGAAATGAAATAGAACAAGAACTAATAATTGTGTATCAATATATGTGAACAAGAATTATCAAAGTGTAATTGATATGGAAAAGTGGGGTATATTTCACTATTCTGAATTTAGAATAGGGGGAAAACTTGTCTGGTGTGCACTTCACCTCGTGTGATTTACTACCTTCTGTCCCCTGCTTGATTTGCCTTGTTGGTACTGAATATGATCAAATTGATGCACATAATCACGTTCAAATCTGCAGTTTAATTCTCTGATTGTTCTTCACCAACACTCCCTCTTCTTGATTTTCTGATTTTTTTATAATAATTAACTAATTAATTAACCATAAATCAGCTATTTATATTTATGAAAATAATACCCCTAAATAAAATTAAGGGTCTAATTACACATCTAATAAAATATTTGGCCCCAATTTTTATAATTATTAGGTATCAATTATAAATTTTTAATTATCCAATAAGTACAAAATAAATGCTAAAAATTCCCAAAAATTATGAATATTACAAAAATGCAAAGAAAAATGATGTTTGATAACTTCATGATCATATAAAAATAAAAATGTGATTTTTGTGGGGTTTTTGACTCCCGAATGGGTCCGAAAAAGTCATTTTTCGCGAAAGAGGTAAATTTGTAAAACGTGTAGGGGTTCAGAATATCAATATGGTATAGGTTGTTCTTGGCAAAATAGGGCCAATGATTTTGTTATACGGGCTTTTAAAACACTCTTTGAGCTGTACGGGGTTTAATATAAAACCTATAACTTATAATAAAATACTCAATAAATATCTGAAACATATTCTGATCAAAACAGACGACACGTAGCACATAACAGTTAGGGTTTTATGACTCAACACACTTAATCACATAATAATATGCATAATTATCTTTATTAGAGTATAATACAAGCGTAATTTTCTCGGTCGTTAGAGTAACTAGGCACAAAGTCCCCTAGAACTTAATAACTCGAGTATTAAAGAGCTCACTCTTGATCAATTATGCATAACACATACTCTTTTTTTCTCTCTTTTTTCTCTTTTTTTTCTTTTTTTTCAACAATTTCTGAATAACTGCTCTTCGCTCCATCTCATTCAACCCTAGACTACTCATAAATTCACAACTAGCAATGAAATCCTGCTTTTCTCCATTTTAAAAATTCGGTTTTCTTTTTCCATTAAGAGAATACTAAAAATTCTAGATATAACCAAGTGATTTAATCTCACCAAATAAACAAGTATGATCATGATCTAGATCAAACACAATCCTATAAGACTTGTGAATTTTTTTCTGGCATGAAAATCAATTCATTAAGACTTAAACAACCCTATATTCGTCATCACCACACTCAAATTAACATCAACTTATCAGATAGCAATAGCTCAACCTAAGGGATCATGTTATATGCATGCACATGCAACTATATGAAATCACATAAAAACACAAATAAAAATGTCATATATGAACAATCATGCAAAAATACGTATATGAAATACAACTAAACATGCAACATGAATCTATATGAATCTTTATGGACACACACAAACTAATCCTTACATTATCACCCCCAAACTTAAAATTTTCAATGTCCTCATTGAAGGTAATAATAAGGATTTCAGGCATACCTAGTCATCAGAAAGATCACCCTCCTCGGGTGGAGTATCAGGTGGAGGATACACAGAATCAGCTCTGAACACAAGCCAATCAACTTCAACACCAGTGGCTCGGAAAGTAGTGCCCAAAGCCTGTGTCAAGTCTGCAGCAAAATGATTGTACATACCGTGCATCGTATCCATGCGTCTGGCCAATCTCCTGAACTGCGCATCGTCAAGACCAGGACCATCCCTTTCCTACTGAGCACACGAAGAACTAGCCTCTCCATGAGCAGCTCTCCAAGCTGCACGCCTAGCCAGAGAAGAATCACTAGCATATGTCTGATCAGTTGGCTGGCCACCAAGCAAATGATCATATAAGTATAACCCAAACCCTTCTCATCAGTCTTCCCACCATACCATTCCTGCATGACTGAGATCGTCGAGCTATCAATAGGAGCACTCGGCATCTGCAACTACCCCAACTCGGGCCAACGAACACCAACCGAAACACAAAGCTTCGTCACAATAGAGGCATGAGGAATCGCCCCCGATGTTCTGCCTTATAGAATCACAACATATTCTGATATATCACCTAGCCGAGATCCACATACTCCTCATTCAAGATCCCCCAAAGTATAATAGCACGATCAATAGTAACATCATGCGGATACGAAGAAGGCATAATATTGGCAAACACAAAAGCATTCCAAGCCCGAGCATACCTATTCATACATGCAGCCGGAAAAGTGAGCGGCTCATTTGTGCCCTTCTTGCACTTTTACTGTGTTCCCGAAACACACAACTTAGCCACAATATAATAAAGATCAAAATCCTCCCTCGACTTGCTCACCCAGTCCTCAGCACCAGCCTTTCTTGCGACGAATTGCCGCAGGATGATAATCCACCGTCAACCCACGAACCACAGAAAATCCATTATTGCCCACTTTAGCATTCGCGTAGAACTCTCGTACAATGCTCATCAGGATAGCAGCATGTACCTCGCAGAAAGTCTACCAACCCATTTCCGTAATCATCTCCAAAAGCTTCCCATCTTTTATTGTGCGTAAGAAACCCCTCTCCTTTGCATTTGATTTGGACATCAATCTCGTAAACTCAGCCTGAGCCTCCGCAGAAGAAAATCTGTTTGCCGCTCCACCAGCACTTGAATCCTCGGTAGACGAGGGACTAGAGCTGCTATTAACCGCGATTCTCGATCTTTTGGGTGCCATTATATAGGGTAGAGATGGGGTAGGGTTAGGAGTGTTTAGGTAATAGCATTTGAGTATAATTAGGGTAAAATTCAGATTGGGTTTTATTTTTGTTTTAATTTTTCTATTTTTTTTCTTCCTTTTTCTCCACGGATGCTGCGCGGCCGCCCCGCTCCCCCACGCGGGCGTGCCGTAATTCTGCCAATTCTGCGCGTCCGCCCCGCTTCTGGCACGAGCGCATCGTGCTTCTGGAAAAAATGATTTTTTTTCATACTAAAATACAACAAGTCATGGGTTTCCTCCCACGAAGCGCTTGGTTTACGTTGCTAGCTTGACGTGAAACCTCAAACTCAAATTGTCAATAGAACGGCGCCACCACCTCGCGGTTCACCGTATCTCAATAGTAATGCTTTAATCTCTGCCCATTCACCTTGAACGCTTGATCCGGATGCGTATCAAAAATCTCTACAACTCCATGTGGAAATACAGTTTTGACCGTGAATGGCCCTGACCACCTCGACTTGCGCACTAATCTCCTATCATGCCATCTCTTGACTTTCTCCTTGTACACTTTGTTATTCTCATAAGCCTGTAGTCGAAATTCCTCGAGTTCATTTAGTTGAAGCATTCTTTTCTCTCTAGCCACTTCCATGTCAAGATTTAGCTTCTTCAAATCCCAATATGCTTTATGCTCTCTGCAGGCAAATGACACACCTTCCCATACACCAACCGGAAAGGAGACATACCAAGAGAAGTCTTGAATGTTGTTCTATATGCCCAAACAGCTTCATCTAGCTTCAAAGACCAATCTTTTCTTGATGGACTTAACACCTTCTCCAAGATACGTTTAATCTCCTGATTAGACACTTCAGCTTGCCCATTAGTTTGAGGATGGTAAGCTGTGGCAATACGATGATTCACGTGATACTTTCCCATCAATGCAGTGAACTTACGATTGCAGAAATGTGATCCCTCATCACTAATTATAACTCTTGGAGTGCCGAAACACGTGAATATCTGCTTATGAAGGAAGTTAATCACCACCTTAGCATCATTGGTTGGTAACACTTTAACCTCGACCCATTTAGACACATAATCAACCACCAACAGAATATACTGATTATTGCAGGATGAGACAAATGGCCCCATGAAGTCGATTCCCCAAACATCGAAAATATCAACTTCATGTATCACATTAAGAGGCATCGCGTCTCTCTTGGATATATTACCAACTCGTTGGCAGCGATCACATCTCGAAACGAACTGATGAGCATCCTTAAACAAAGTAGGCCAGAAGAATACTGCTTGAAGGATATGAGCAGTCATCTTCTCTCCACCATAATATTCACCATACACAGTAGAATGACAGTCTCGTAAGATTCCCTCAGTCTCACTATACGGAATGCATCGCCGGATAATCTGGTCAGCTCTCTGTCTAAATAAGAACGGCTCATCCCATCGATACCACTTCACCTCATGCAGAAACTTCTTCCTTTGAGCATAAGAGAGTTCTGGGGGAATAAAATTACTCACCAGATAGTTCACAATATCTGCGAACCATGGTTCTTCTTCTTGCACCCCAAAAAGTTGCTCATCAGGAAAAGATTTATTGATCAACGTCTTGTCCTGTGAAGCTTTGCCTTATTCTTCCAAGCGTGATAGATGATCAGCTACCTGATTCTTTGTACCTTTCCTGTCCTTGATTTCCAGCTCGAATTCTAGAAGTAAGAGAATCCATCGAATCAACCGAGGTTTTGAATCTTTTTCCAGACCAGATATCGAATAGCCGCATGATCAGTGTAAACTATCACCTTTGTCTCAAGCAAATAAGATTGAAATTTCTCAAAACCATAGACAATTGCCAGCAACTCCTTCTCTGTAGTGGTGTAATTCAGCTGAGCACCATTAAGGGTCTTACTAACATAGTAAACCACATGGAAAATGTTATGCTTCCTCTGGACAAGAACTGCACCAACTGCATAGTCACTAGCATCACACATCATCTCGAAGGGCTCATTCCAATTAGGTGTGGTAATCACAAGTGCTGTAGTCAAACTCTTTTTCAAGCTTTCAAAAGCAGCTAGACATTCTTCATTGAATTTGAAGGAAACATCCTCTTCCAGGAAATTGCACAAAGGCTTAGAGATTTTGGAGATATCTTTGTTGAATCGCCGATAAAAACCCGCATGACAAAGAAAACTGCGGATTCCTTTAACTGAGATTGGCGGAGGAAGATTTTCAATGACCCCCACCTTGGCCTTATCCACCTCAAGACCCTTGTTAGATACCTTGTGCCTAAGAATGATACCCTGTTGCACCATGAAGTGACATTTTTCCCAATTGAGCACCAGATTGGTCTCAACACATCTTTTTAGCACCAACCCAAGATTGTGCAAGCATTCGTCATAAGAAGTCCCAAACACGGAAAAGTCATCCATGAACACCTCTACATTAGTGCCAATCATATCTGAGAAAATGGCCATCATGCATCTCTGAAAAGTAGCAGGTGCACCACAAAGTCCGAAAGAGACTCGACGAAAAGCAAAAGTGCCAAATGGACAAGTAAACGTGGTCTTCTCTTGATCTTGTGGAGCGATGCAAATATGATTATATCCCGAATATCCATCCAGAAGATAATAGTACTCATGACCAGCCAACCTGTCAAGCATCTGATCAATGAATGGAAGTGGGAAGTGATCTTTCCTAGTGGCTTTATTCAGCTTTCGATAATCCATGCAAACTCTTCATCCTGTGACTGTCCGAGTAGGGATGAGCTCATTTTTTTCATTAGCTACAACTGTAATGCCTCATTTCTTTGGCACACACTGCACCGGGCTCACCCACGAACTGTTAGATATAGGATAAATGATTCCCGTATCTTGCCATTTAAAAATTTCCTTCTTCACAACCTCCTTCATGATAGGAGTTAGCCTTCTTTGTTGCTCAACAGTTGGCTTGCTTCCTTTCTCAAGCAGAAATTTATGCATGCAATAAGAATGGCTGATTCCCTTGATATCTGTTATAGTCCATCCAATTGCTAATTTAAACTCTCTCAACATTCTCAAGAGCTTATCTTCATCACTTCCTGAAAGGTCAGATACAATAATAACAGTTTAAGTAGATGCATCACCTAAAAATGCATACCTCAAGTGATTAGGCAGTGGTTTGAGCTCAAATATAGGAGCTTCTTCAATAGATGGCTTGAGACGCTTTGGAGAATTTTTCAGCTCTTCCAATCCAAGAGACTCGAACGGCAAATCCAACTTCCTCTTCCACGGGAATGCATTCAAATACTGCATTTGCTCTTCCCCTTCTTCATCTTCACTATCAAAATCTCCTGTTAAGGCTCTTTCCAAGGCGTCAGTCCTTAGCAAGTGATCAAGCTCTGAAGTCACTACAGAGTCGACCAACTCCACTTTAAAGCACTCTCATTCATCAGTAGGGAATTTAATTGCATTGAAGACATTGAACGTGACATCCTGACCCTGAACTCTCATGGTAAGTTCACCCTTTTGCACGTCAATAAGAGTTCAGCCCGTAGCTAAGGATGGTCTTCCCAAGATAATGGGAATTTTGTAATATCCCATATTTTCAGATATTATTATTATTATTATTATTTGAAGTTGTTTATGTGATTTTATGTAATTTTAGTAAAATATATGATAATTGGAATTGATATTGGGATATTTATATGTGATATTATTTGAGTATTTTAATTTTTATATGCCCATATTAAAATATAGATAATTAAGGTATTTTTCTGGTAATTTTGGATTGTTATATAATTTTATAAGGATTTATAGATTTAATAATTATTTTCGGAGTAATTATAATACTATTTCGTAAAGCCGGGAATCGTCCAACTTCAACCGTTTTTATGTTTTTACAACCCGATACTCTTCCGAAAACTCCTTCCTAACCTAGTCTGATAATTCCGGACATTTTCTGTATTTTAACTTTTTCGATCCGGATTACGGTTTGACTTGTGCGCGTCCCGGTGCAAAATTTTCAATACGATAATCATTTTGGTAGATCAACAAAACCCGTATTCTCGAAAGACGGGATAATATTACGTTATTTTCGTATATAGTGTTTTATAAGAAGCTCGGTTTTGATATTTATCCAAATCTAACATTAAATTGTATCGTTTTATAGTTACTCAGCGGCTAAGTAATGTATTTTCGGATCCGATATGATCCAATGGGATACTTGTTACTTGTTTAAATTGCATCTATATGAATCGATTCGTAATTGTGTTTATTTGCGTTATTTGTTTTATCTCATTTTATGTGTCTTGAATGTATTTTATACGTGTTCAGATTTTTCGGTTAATTTAAGAATCGTTCCTCTGTTTCAAAAATAAACGGATCGGGACCCCACCGGGACGTTAAAGCTCACAAAATTCGTGTTGTTATTTTTATTTGTATTTCAAATACCCTTTAGTTTTGTATTTTTGCATTATTCGCAATTTTCGGGAAATTTTGATACAAATTTTATATTTTATCGCTTTTAGAATTATTCCCCATAATTATTATTTATGGGCCTAATTATTTTAATTAAGAGATAAAGACACCCTTAAATTATTTTAGAGTATTGATTTTCTGTAAAAATATAAATAGCTGCCCATAATTATTTTATTCATTTTTTAGCAAAAAAAATAATCAGAAAATAGAAAACAACACTTTAGGGGTATGATTTGTTCTTCATCAAAGAATCAATGATTTTGGGAACCACTGAGATCCGTTCTTGATGCTCTTGTAACCAAATTAAAGCTTGTTTCAAGCCCGTTCTATTGGTACCAGTTTTACAAATCAAGGTGAAGTATTGTGTAAAATCAATTTTCATGTTCTTGATGTTGAAATCGTTTTTGATTTTCAGTGATTGTTGATTGATTTGGATGTTATAATAAGCTTTACCATGATGATTAGAGTCTGTTTAAGTATAAATTTGTGTTGTTTTGTTGCTGGAATGATATAGCCTAGTTTTTTTTTGGTTTTTGATTTTGATTATTTGATTAATCTTGATGTTCTTAATGAGTTGTAATGAATGGGATAATTTTAAATTGCCCTAAGCTTTGTTTTGCAACTGGAAACTCGATTTTTGGTTTCGATTTGGCTAGAATCGATTTTTCACCGGTTGTTCTTGAAGTTAGCCGGAGTTATGGCCGATTTTAATCGGTTTTTGTGTTTGAAGGATCGTGTGTTGCTGTTGTTGCTTCTATCAAGTTCCTGATAGCGTTTAGAATTGTTTTGAACTAAAAACGAGGAACAACCGTGTAGTTTCGGCTGTTAACGGAGGCTGTCGAAAAACGGCAGAGCTCGCCGGTTTCTGGGATGAACCCAGATTCCGGTCGAGGTCCGGTGAAAATCCGGCCACCTCCTGCAGCTAACCCAACCCTCTGATCCTCCCTGTTCAAGAATAATTGATAAAAACTGTTTCTGCCAGATTTTATTTTATTTTTAATTTAAATTCAATTTCAATTTTCAAAACCATTTCTTTTATTTTTAAAAATCATTTACTATTATTTTAAATTCTGAAAATTATTTTCATAATTGTTTTAATTTTCAAAAATTATTTCTCTTATTATTTTCAAAAATCCATATTTGTTTTAATTATTTATAATTTATTTTAATTGATTATTTATAGATTTAATTAATTAGTTAATTCATTTAATCAATTAATTTTATTTATAAATAGTTAAATAAAATACAATTATTTATAATTAATTCAAATAAATCCCAAAAATTGTTTTTAAGCTTTTAAAAATTATATTTTGGTATTTAAAAATCAATTAATATTATTATTAATTGATTTATTCTTATTTTATTCATAATAAATAAACTGTCCGTCCGTTTAATACGAAACAAACGCGTCCAGACTCAGAAAAATAATCCGCTTTCATTAAAAATACTTTCGAGACCCAAATCCTTTTATTTCGAAAGATCTCTTATTTTACAAATTAATTATGAGTCGCATATTGACTGAAAAATCATATTTTGACCCGATTTCAATTTTAAACGTACCGAGTCGAACCTTTTAACGAAAATTTATTAAAGAATCGGATAATTGTTTCTCACTGTATTCAAAACCCTTTTTGATATTTTTGAGCGAAATGATTCAGCAATACTTTGAATCTTGACAAGAATGAAACTCGTAAAACAGTGTTTACGGAAATATCTTAAACAACAATAACATGAACCAATGATTATGGATTGAATCATAAACTTTATTCAAAATCGAACTCTTGATATCAATACTTATTTTGTTGTCATATCAAATTAAATATCAATACGAACTTTAATGCTCACAACATCCCATACTGAAGTCAACATCAATCATCTACACTAATACCACCTTTGATATTTAACAACAACCTAAATATGCACATCAAGCAGAAACTGAATCAAAACTGCATTTCACTTTTAAACCAAAACAGAAATACTTGATAAATCATTTATTCAATGATTATCAAAACAATTTAGAAACCACATTTTAGATTGGAATAAATTATGCACTACGTTGTTCCTGATGATTAGTCACGAAACAACACCGGTATCCTGCAGCCATACCGTAAATATAGGTACTACCCGTATCCTGCAGCCATACGGTACCTATAGGGTGCCCGAAAAGGCATATATTTGCCTTGTAAGATATTATACTTTCGTATAATAGCTCACGCTGGACCGATGCCTCGACCTCTTACGCAACCAGTAACCATCCAATCTTAAAACATTTTTTTCAAAAGGGGTCATAAAATCGACGCCCTAAATAATTTTATTTCCCCATTTACTTGGGCAGGAATACTCTCAAAACCAACTCATTTTTCTCAAAACCCAAAATATTTATAAATCCATTCATTTGATAAGTAAAATCACTTAACTATTCTGAACATAGAATATCAGAAGAGTACTTGCATAAACATAATCATTTAATTCAGCGATATGTAAAATATTTATCTATTCCGAACTGAGAATAGGGAAAGCAATACTTGCATAAGAAGATTTAAAATAAATATCACTTGAACAATAAGTGATGATAGGGATACTTGCCTTTGGTTTTTTAGCAGTTAGTCACACTCGCAATAACATAATTATCTCAGTCTGGCATCTCGAGACATCGTCGTCTTTTATTTCAACAATTCACTGATATACCGCTCCCGTAAGTGCAAGAAGCTTGATAACCAACACCATTCCATTTCACTCTTTATCCAACATCTTGTCATGCTCAACACGAGCGATCCGCATCTATAATTAAAAGATAACACTTTAATCGTCTAAACGATAATTACTCGACGAAATGCGCGTCAAACCCTATCGTCTACCCATACGATAGCCCACACATAACTATATCAGCCAAACACAGGACTCTTGACCCATATATGCACATAATTCACATAGCACGTAAACACGTAACTCACGTATCACATAACTCATATCACATACAGCAATTATGATTTTAAAATGTTCTGCGTTGTGGCAGATGTTGGTTTTATATCAAAACGACCATCTATATATTACAATGAACTTGCTGAGCATTTCTTTCACTCATACTTGCCTGTTTTCAAATTTAACCTCCATTGATGATTAACTTGTGTTGTTTAGCCGCGTAATTCGAGGAAGCAAAGAAGAAGCTTTTGGAAGGTGGTTGGTCCAGGGTTTGCGGACTAGTGTAAGTTCTTTTATGTAAAGTTGTTTATATTATATTATAATATAGATGTGTTATTTTATAGTTGGGCCTAGTATACTTCTTTTCGAAGTTATACTAGCGGGTTAAGTTTTAAGGTTGAGAATTATTGAAAAGAGTTTTAAAAGAAAGTGAAAATTTATTTATGGAATTTGGATATCTTGTTTCTATAACTGTAACCTAAAAAGATCTTGGATTAGTTTGGGGTCATTGATGCTAAATATCTTCCGCTGGCAGTTGTTTATTGATTAAACGGGTTAATTTGGATTGAGGTTTCATAGTGACGACCAAATCTTCTGACCCCGGATTTGGGGGCATTATAATTTTCTTATCCTCCTCAAAGTCTAGAATGACGAAATCAGCAGGGAAGATGAGTTTATCCACCTTAACCAATAAATCCTCCACTACTCCTCGTGAATAAGTGATGGAATGATCAGCCAACTGCAAAGACATGTTTACAGGTTTTGGATCAGGTAGTCCAAGTTTCTTGAAAATAGACAAGGGCATCAGATTGATGTTAGCTCCAAAGTCACACAAACACTTGTCGAACGATAGATTGCCAATGGTGCAAGGTATCGTGAAGATTCCTGGATCTTTAAGCTTAGGAGGTAGTTCCTGTTGCAATACAGCACTGCACTCTTCCATTAGAGCAACGGTTTCCAACTCCTCAAGTTTTAGCTTTCGAGATAGAATAACATTCATGAACTTTGCATAGCTCGGCATTTGTTCTAGAGCTTCAGCAAAAGGTATGTTAATGTGCAACTTCTTGAAAACCTCTAAAAACTTGGCAAATTGCTTATCGAACTTCTGCTTTTAAAGTCTTTTAGGATATGGAGGAGGTGGGTAGACCTGTTTATCCCCTGTATTACCCTAAGGAGGATTGCTTTCAATATATTTCTTCTTCGGTTCCACCTCAGCATCCTTCTACTCCACTTTGTCAGCTACAATCTCATTTTCTGGAATTGGCAAAGGTGCAGATGCACCTGCATTCTGAACAAAATTTTTAGAATCTTTATCTTGCTGAATTTGGGGGCTCATGACCTTTCCATACCTCAATGTGATTGCCTTCAACTGCTCCTTGACTTCCCTCTTGCCTGGATTAGCTTCGGTATCACTAGGAAGTGTTCCTGGTTGACGGTTCAACAAAGCATTGGCAATTTGCCCTATTTGATTCTCCAGAGTCTTGATAGAAACCGTTTGGGTATTGCACATAAGCCTCAACTCCTCCAATTCAGATTTTTCATTAGTAGCTTGACCTGCACTTCCATGCGGTTGCTATTGAAGTTGGAGTTGTTGTCTTGGTGCATACTTTTATTGAAAACCAGGAGGGTTGAATTGTTTTGCTCCAAACTGCTAATAAGGCTGTTGTACCGCATTCTGGTTGTTGCTCCAGCTGAAGTTAGGATGGTTGCGGTTGTAAGGATGATAAGTGGCAGGAACTGGTTGCTGCAACCTCTGAAAGTTGCTCACGAACTGAGCTGATTCACTAGATATAGCACACTGCTCCGTTCTGTACGCACATACACAAAGCTCACATACACTAGTGATCTGATTAACTCCATAATTAGCCAAAGAGTCCACTTTCATCGTTAATGCCTTTAGCTGAGCAGGTATAGCCGTAGTTGTATCCACCTCCAGAATTCCTACGACCTTGCCTTGAGGTAGTCTCTGAGTTGGGTTCTGATATTCATTAGCAGCCATCAATTCAATTAGCTCATAAGCTTCATTATAGCTCTTAGCCCATGAGGCTCCACCTGATGCTGCATCGAGCATGGGTCTAGACTGTGCTCCCAAACCATTATAAAAGCAATTGCTGATCATCCAATCAGGCATGCCATGATGAGGACACTTCCTAAGCATCTCCTTGTAGCGCTCCCAAGTCTCACATAAAGATTCTCCCGATTGCTGCGCAAATTGAGTAAGAGCATTCCTGATTGCAGCTGTCTTCGCCATAGGGAAGAATTTAGTAAGAAACTTCTGAGCAAGATCCTCCCAAGTAGTGATAGAACCTGCTGGTAGAGAATGCAACCAGCACTTAGCTTTATCCCTCAGAGAGAATGGGAAAAGCCTCAGCTTCACAGCATCTTCAGAAACATTGTAGAACTTGAGCGTGTCACAGATCTCGATGAAATCTCTAATGTGCATATTGGGATCTTCCGTTAGAGAACCCCCAAACTGGACTGAATTTTGTACCATTTGAATTATGCTAGACTTAATTTCAAAAGTATTAGCCACAATGGATGGTCTGATAATGCTAGACTGAATGTCATTGATCTTCGGTTGAGAAGAATCCATCAAAGCTTTCGGATTTGCTGCTAGTTCTCCCATTGTAATAAAAACTTCTTTTTCAAAAACTTCATTTTCCACTTCTTCACCTTCGCCTAGTATTTCCTTACGAGATTGAGAACGCGTTCGCATACACGCTCTCTAGAGTACCTGAAACACAAACAAAGTAAACAATTAAGTAAAATTTCCGAGTCAGTGAACTTTAACGGCCACTAATGTCAAGCACATAAACTAAAATTTAACAACGATATCCCCGGCAGTGGCGCCAAAAACTTGTTCGCTGTAATTCAAATGCGAAAATACACGCAAGCGTACGCGATCACAAGTAGTATAAGATATAAGTCAAGTTCATTCCCACAGGGACTGGTTTAGGTTAAGTTCAGATTATGCACCTATGCAACAATGTATGATTATCACTCACTGCTAAGATAAATAACAAATTGAGTTTTGATTTAACTAAGAGATTATACTAAATAGCATTAACTAAGAGAATTACGATTGGATTACTTATATGAGAATAAACATAGGATTCCAACTTCATTAAATACTTCATTCAAAGTTATGTTCTTTAACCCTAACATGTAATGGTGATGACAACTAATCAGATAACATGAAACTAGTATACGCTAACTTTTGTTATACGTATACCCTACTATCAAACATCCACAATTAAGATATAAGTTGAATAGACACAAATTATTCTTAGTCCCTATATGTCTATAAAGATTGAAAACATAATGTTTTAAGAACAAGTTATCTATCGTGATTATATAGAGTGAATAAGATGGTTAAAATTACCCACAAATTATGCATGTCATCTCATACATAAACCTATGCTAGCATGGCAAGTTCTAAACCTCTATATTCACTGTCACTTCAATAGAGATTAACAAACAATCTTAGATGTTAGCTATGCATCAAAAACGAATAAGCACAACCAAACTAGGAAATCATAAATCTCCACACACTAAAGATTATATAACAATTAACTATTGAAATCCATAAATAAATCCGTTAAAACCCCATGATAATGATAAGTTCATAATCGAACTCATCGTCACTATGGGTTCCAATGGAAACATGATTATAAACAATATAAGAGTACTAGGGTTTAAAGACAAATCGAAAACAAGCATCCGAAGCATTGACTATATTGAAGAATACAAAAGTCTTCTTCTACATAACCATCTTGTGCTCTCTAGGTCTTCTCAATGTTCTCCCTTGGCTCCTTGTTATTAAAAACGACCTTTTATTGATATATATAGGCTCTAGGATGACCAGGACTCTCAACTTCCTGGGCGCGGGCGCGCGGGAAGCTGCGCAGGCGCGCAGAGCTTCCGCCCATTTCTGACTTCAATTCTTCTTTTGCTCGTAACTTGAGTTTCGTTCATCGGAATTTGACGATTCAATAGTCCACGTGAAGCTATCAAGATTCTCTTCAACTTGAGAATGGCGGCTTCTAATTCTGATCTCTTTTCAGAATATTTCATTAAAAAAATCCTTTCTTCATCCAACTAATGCCTGTAATGCAATTACACAAAAACACATCAAAAACACTAGATACTTGAGTCCAAAACACCAACTTAAGCCTGAAATGAAGCATTCCAAGTAGATATAAAATCCATTTATCAGTTATCCGTTGACCACAAAAGCCTTCAGAGTTTACAATCTGAAAATAAGAGCAGTCATGGAATCTATACATGTATCTTTTGAAAATGATATACCTTATGTTGAACTTTTAAATCCTGACTCTGATACAGTAAGTCCTGATATCACTCAAAGCTGCGAGGTTCCACAAAATTGTGGAAATACTTCTAACACTGAAGCATATGTTGAGGGGGAGCAACATGACTCAAATCCAGAGACTACTACAAGTGATTCATCTCAAGAGACATCAGTAGAAAGATCATCAGACTCATCTTCTTTAAATTCTGATGAGTCAAATACTGATAACAATGGGAACACTGATTCAGGGGGAGCATCAGGAAACAATAGTGGTACTAATCAAAGAAATAACAGAGAGTTCATTGATCAAGGGGAGGTTCATCTTTAAGGAGTCAACATCTATCTGCAAGAAAATGGTCTAAGTCACACACGTGACTTAATCATTGAAAACCCTGACAGTGGTGTAAAAACAAGAAAAGCCACTCAGAATGAATGTCTCTATTATTCTTTTCTATCTCAAACTAAACCCAAGAAGTTTGAAGTAGCTCTGCAAGATGCTGACTGGGTCACAGCAATGCAAGAGGAACTTAATGAATTTGAAAGGAACAAAGTCTGGACTCTTGTGCCAAAACTAAAGAACAGATCTGTAGTTGGCACAAAGTGGGTGTTCAGAACAAAACTGACAGTGAGGGCATTGTTACAAGAAATAAAGCAAGAATGTTTGCAAAGGGATACTCATAACAAGAAGGCATTGATTATGATGAGACATTTGCTCCGGTTGCAAGGCTTGAGGCAATTAGAATCTTTCTTGCCTATGCTGCTCACAAGAAGTTTAAGGTGTTTCAAATGGATGTGAAGAGTGCATTCTTAAATGGAGAAATTGAAGAGGAAGTTTATGTTAAACAGCCTCCAGGGTTCATTAATCCAAGGTATCCAGATCATGTCTACAACTGGATAAAACACTCTATGGACTGAAGCAAGCTCCAAGGGCCTGGTATGAAACACTTGCTCTATTTCTGCTAGAGAGTGGTTTCACAAGAGGTATAATTGACAAAACTCTCTTTTATAAATACCATGGTAAGGACTTGTTATTAGTACATATATATGTTGATGATATCATTTTTGGATCTACTAATGATAAACTTTGTGAGAGATTTGTAAAGCTAATGCAGTCCAGTTATCAAATGACTATGACAGGAGAACTGAGTTATTTTCTAGGGCTACAAGATAAAAAGATTGATGAAGGAATCTTCATAAATTAATCCAAATACACCAGGAATCTACTCAAAAGATTTGGAATGCAAGACTGCTCAACTGCATCAACTCCCATGGACACTGCAACCAAGTTAGATTTAAATATTGGTTCTTCAGTAGATATAACTAACTACAGAGGTATGATTGGCTCACTCTTGTATCTGACTGCTAGTAGACCTGATAACATGTATACTACATGTCTCTGTACAAGGTTCCAAGTTGATCCTAGAGAACCTCATCTATTAGCTGTGAAGAGAATTTTTAAGTATCTCAAAGGCACCATGAAACTAGGATTATGGTATCCTAGAGATTCAGACTTTGAGCTAATTGGATATTCATATGCTGATTTTGTAGGATGCAAAATAGACAGGAAAAGCATTTGTGCAAGCTGCCAATTGCTTGGTGGCAGATTGGTTTCTTGGTACAGAAAGAAACAAAAGTTAATTTCCACATCAATTGTAGAAGCAGAATACATTACTGCAGGAAGCTGTTGTGTTCAGATTCCATGGATGAAGAATCAGTTACTGGATTATGGGTTAGACTATTCTTCTATTCATATATATTGTGAAAATCAAAGTGCTATTGTAATGACAGGAAATCCAGTGCAGCATTCAATGACTAAGCACATCAGTATCAGGTACCATTTCATAAGGGAACATGTGGAAGCAGGTATAGTGGAATTGGTCTTTGTTCCAACAGATCAGCATATAGTAGATATATTCACTAAGCCTCTTTGTGAAGTTACATTCACAAGATTGGTGAATGAATTGGGAATGATTTCAGGACAATTCTCAAACTCTTATAATTAAGATTGCTGGTATTATTGAAGCATGGTATCTTATTATTTGTCAGTACTTGTTAGATCCTGATTCTTGTGCTAAATATTGATGCCATGATAACATGCAAATTGTGCTAAGTGATTTTATGTGAAAAATGCATGTTGAACTATTGATCATGCTTAAATGCTCTGTTATTAGTTAAACTTGTTTTGACTAATAGGTTCTTTCAGTATTTGATAAATTCTGATATTGGTCAACCCAGTTTTGACTGATAAGTCCTAATAGTCGTAATTAAAATACTGATAATGATCAAAAAATGAATTGATTATTATACTTCATTAATTATTCTGAATTTATTCGGAATAAATGGTTAAGCAGTATCTTTAATTATTCAGTGAGATAATGGAATATCTTTTAATTGCTTAAATGGGTTAGCTACTGATGCAAGTATCTTGTAATACTTGAGTATTTACATTGGGAATAGGAATCTGAAGAGAGAGATTACTTTTTGTTTACCTAGATACGCATAATCGTGTATTTGCATTATGGTTAATTATTACATGGTTAATCAAAAAGTCCCTTCAGTTTCTAAACCTCTCGGCTATAAATACAACCCTCCACTCTCAAAACTACTCACTGCCTTTTTCATTCAAACTCCAAAATTCACTCAATTTCTTCATTCAGAATCTATGGCCACTGTTTGTTCTCTTTCACATGGATTTATCGACCAGTCTCCATTCCTGAATATGGAAGGCTGTATTTCGATCCCTTTCATCTCAAGGTAGTCTTCAATGGCCAAGATTATTCTTCTTGTGAGATCCCACAGTCGATTCTTGATTGACTTAACTCAGATGACACTCAGTCACTTCATCTCTTTAGAATAGACGTCCGATTTGAAGAGATGAGAAGAGCTGAAGAGGCTTCACAACGTCGCCTCGAGGAAGAACAACGTCGCCTCGTATGGTTGGCATTGCAAGAGAATATCATTTCTCTTACAGGTTCTATGTCACGTATTTTCCATCGGAGGTCAATGAAGAAGTTGGAAGAAGAAAAGAAGAAGAAGTCCGAATAGTTAGATTGTATTAGGATTTTATGTTTAAAATTCTATGAAATCTGGTACTTTGCGTCTTCATAATTAATGAAAATCTTTATGGTCTTCTTTGTTTCTTTAAGTGAATAATTACTTACTATCTTGTGTGTGCTTGAATGCTTTTTGACTGTTGATATCTAAATCAGTACTGCATGATTAACTTCAGATTTCTTTAATAGTGCATGTGAATAAAATAATCTCTGTTTAAGTTCATGTGATCACTTCAGTACAGATTGAGAACACTGCAGGAGGTAACTATTGTTAAAGAAGGAATTTGTGAAAGATTTAATTCTGAGTTTACAAGAATTATAATCTTTGAGTATTACATTCTTTTCAAATTCTTTGAAACTTTCTTTTTCTCATCAAGAAAGTTGTTCACACTCATTTCTTAACATTACACATCTTAAATCTTAAATTTCTTCTCACAATTGAAACACTTGAGTTCTTTTCTCAAATTTTGCCAAAAATCAAGTGACATATTTCTTGAATTGTGCTCACCACTCAGAAACAATATTTAGTTGATTAGAGACTACTTGTTGAGGTAGATCTTAATGATACTAACAGAGACACAGAGGTTTCATCAGTTTTTACTGAAGATTCTGTGATAGCTTTCAATAAACACATTCAAGTGTTAGTTTTTTACAAGAAGAACAAGATTTGAGATCATGGTACATGATAGTAACCTAATCAAATCCTCTCCAATTCAAATAGAGGTTTTCATTATTGATGAACAACAACTGTCATAACCACAGTATCAACTGTGAGATTAATTGTGTATTCACAAGGTATAAATAATGTTATTACTTTATCATTATTTATTCTAAATACTGATTCAGTTTTTTCAGTATTTATTTTTCAGGATATTAATCTTGTTGGTATGATTACTTCTAGACCATATTTAAGGACTACCTCTAGTTGTATGACCACAAATCACCCTTCTTTAGCCACCTCGTATTTCTGTAGGACAATCTTTTTGAGCCTTTTTCTGTGAAATGTGTGAAAAGATTGAGAGAAAAACAGCATTTAAGAGAGACAGGATCCTTCATGGCAAAAGAAGAGGTAGATGAGAGTTAGGATTTAGTAATCCTTGTGAGGAAGCTATGACTATTAAAAGTCATGAGATGTGTGGTGTGAGGAGTAGTGAGACTACTTTAAAAGAATAGAGAGATTAAGTTTTAATTGCTATATGTTTGCAGGTGTTTAAAATACTAAATAAACAGATACTGAACAACAATCTGTTGAATCTCAAGAAAACTCTGTTGTACCAAGAGCTATTAATCTCCCTGTTAGTCTATGTACTGATACTTTCTTGCAGTCCATACATTCTACTATCCCACCATATGAGACAATCCCTGTTTTTGTTGAAAATAGTCCATTTAATTTACTTTATCATCACATGAGATAATCCCTATTGGTGCTGAAGATGTAGTAGCACAACAGTCCATTCATAAAGTTTCTTCCATTTCAGAATCACGACAGCATGTTACAGGAACTGAGATTCTGAAAGTATCTTTCGAAGCTCAAATTCATTTATCTACAATACTTGAAGATGTGGAGTTAACTGCTGAAGGTGTGGAAGTTTTTGAAGCTACTGGATCACATACTGCACCAATTTCTAATTCTATTCTACATGTTGAAGCTGGTAATGAATTTCAGCAATTAGTGCAAAATCCCGTTGTTGTTGAAGAATCTAATGATGGTGAAGAAGCTAATGTTTCTAATGCTATTATAGATCATGAGGATGATCTTTTCTTCTCTGAAGATATGCCTATGCATGTAAGACAACAGAAAATGAAAGAGTTAGATGCTACGAAAGAAAAGGATTATTTTGATAATCTCTGGAATGCTCATTGGAAAGATAATACATATCCTATTTCCAGAACAAAAGTTGTTACACATCTGGAAACAGCAGAACAGAAGATTACAAATCTTGATATATTCAATCATCTGAAAGCATCAACTTTAGTTGTCAAATCCTTAAACACAGCTCATGAAGCAACTACTACTCAAATCAATCAGATTAAAGAATCATTGATTGCTTCAAAGCTGACTACTCATCAGGAAATTCAGAAACAAATTTCACCAATAGTTGTCAGGCCAACTGACATTGAATCTAGTCAAGCTAGATTGGAAGCTAAACAAGCTCAAATGTCTGCTCAGCTTACAGAAGTACAGAATTCAGTAGAGCTGAGTCTTTCTCTACTGCTTGGTGATGATGCCAAAAAGGGGGAGAAAATTGTTAAATCTAAATGCAAATAGCTGACATTGACAAGTACTGATGATGAAAATCCTGATGGAGGTAATAAGGGGGGACAAAAGGATAGTGAAAGGAGAAAAGGTGAAGAGCTAGTTGGAGTTAGTGGTTCATCAAAAGCAATCACTAGATTTCAATATAGACAAGGTGGAGAGAGTAAGAGGAATGAAAGAAGAGTAGAAGATTTGACTGTGACTACAGAATTGCAAAAATCTTCACAAGTCACAACTGTTACTGATGAAGACCAAGATATTCTGGAGATAGAAGCTGGTGTTGAAGCAAGTCAATTTCTTCAAACTCTGAAAGTTAAAGGAAGAAAGACAACTATGTTCTACAAGGATCAAAAGATTCAATTATTTAACTCTGAGGTAAGTAGAAGAATATTTGCAAAAGAAAATCCTGGAGTTGATCTTGAACAGCTAAGACAAATGGAGGAAGACTTCAAGAATTCTATGAAGACATCAAATGCCGATATTGCTGTTATTTCTCAAGTACTTTATGAAGATGATACTTCTAACATACCAATCAAATGTGTAGTTATAAGTGAAATCATTCAGGAAGAAGATCTCAAATCACAAGTTACTGTAACTGCTGATATGAAGAAGAAAAAAAACAGTATCTAAGGAAACTAAATCTCAAATACTGATAGATCTGATCTATAAAGTAGTTCAAGCTTATGATACTGAAGAAAAATGTGAAGAAGAAGAAATCATCAAAGAAGGAAGATTAATGGAGCTTTCTAAGTTGAAGAACTGGAATTAACCTCTGACATTGCTCAAGTTAAAGAAGCAGTTCCGGAAGAAGAGTAAAGTCTGATATTCACTGAAGTAAGATTGAATATGCATACTTGATTCCTGCATTTAGATAGTTTTGACATCATCAATTGAAACTTGTCCATATTTCCATAATGAACAATTTGGGGGAGATTGTTAGGAGCAATTGATGATAACAAGCAGAAACTATCAGAAGTTCACATATGAACCTATATAAACGGATGTTGATGACATCAATGGATGATGATATCGACGGATAAAGATATCAACGGATGATGATGTCAATGGATGATATGATCAGTATTTGTCACATCAGTTGATCTTCGATAAGGAAAAGGAAACATGAACTAAAGGCGGTGAAGGACTTTATCTCAGAAGCATTATAGGTTTCCTTGTTGTTAACAGAATAGGATTCCTTATACATTGTGTAGTTGTGCTCTATATAAAGCACATATTAGGTTCATGCTATAAGCATTGCGACATTGTTATATCTTTCGCATAACCTAGCAGCTCTCAAGGATATTTGTTCATCCTTTCGAGAGAGTACATTTGTAATAAGTTTTTATCAGTTAATATAAAAACTGTTGATTTTGTTAAAGTTTTGTCGAATTGATTTTATTAATTGTATTCACCCCCTCTACAGTTGATTAAGAGCCTAACATTAAAATCGATCAATGAGAACAAAAGAATGCTCATTTACCTGTACTTCTTCATTTGCAACGATTACTCCCTCCTCCTCATTTAAAAACTTAACTTTTATTCTATAATTTCTCTAATTTAATTATTAAAGATTATGTTTTCTTTTCAAGTTCCCAAACTTTAGGTAAATAAAGAATCAAGTTACATATTAAAAACAAAAAAGGTGTAGAAAAATAAACAAGATCTTATACCAAAATATGTAATTAAAATTTTAATTTAACATAAATGAAATAGATTCAAATTAATTATAAAAATATCATTTGCGGACGTTGAGGTGCAATTTTTTTGTGTAATTAGTGTATATTTTTTATTACAACAGGCGTCGGCCTCAAAAAATATGATACAAATTTGTATGATTATTGTCGGCTCAAAAAGACGTGATATGAATTGGTATGATAAAGATATAGGTACATATTTTTGTTCTGTTATGTACATTATAACACGTGTCGGGCTAAAAAATTGACACAAAATCATTATCGACAATTATATAAGTAAATGAAAAACCAAATTGTCATTTTTTCTTGGACTGAACCGGACCTAAGTTGTATTACGAACCAGACTGAACCTAACCGAAATAATTAAGTGTGGTCCGGTTTTTAAACAAACTGACTGAATTTTTTTTTTTAAAAAATCATATTGAAAATTAAACCAAAAATTATAAAATCTAAAAGATAATTATAGTAATGTAATACATAGAGTTCTAAGAGTGTATAAATATAATACAAATTAAAAATTATGAATATAATTTTTAAGATATATGTAAGATTAGAAATATTTTTTAAAAGAACTGGATCGAACCCAGCCGAATTAGCACGGTTCGGTTCGGTTTTGCTCAGCCCTAATAGTTTATGTTTTTTTTAAATAATCTTGATATATTTTTTTAAAAATAAATAATTTTAGGGTTGCCACGTAGCGCGACTTTGTCAACTATCGACTAGTCTTTATCTTTATATATATAAAAGAAAACCCCCGAAAGCTTTAGAATCGCTTCAATCATATATATCTTTTTTTCTAGAGTTCCTAAATTTTAATTCAAAAATTTGAAACTTATTTAATATATATAATAAGGTCACTCGCAAAAACGAGGTTATGATATTCAAGAAATTAGTACTTTTATCACAATGTAAATAAATGAAGTTCGGAGAATTGGTCGGTAGTTAAATTTTTATTATTACATATTATCAATAGTTTTTAATTTATATAAAATTTATTACAACAGGTATCAACCTAATAAAGCGTGACATAAAATCAGTATAGAAAATATATAAATATTCTTTTGTTACAGTTTATCTTTTTTCCTAAATAATTTTTATTTGTTTCTTTTTAAAAAAAATATATTATAAGGCCAATCTTCTAAAAAATTATTTATTTATTTTTCTAAAACTCCTCTATTTTAATTCAATAAAATTAAATTTCCTTATATACATCCGAAATAATGGAGAAGATAATAAATATTTAGAAGTCTAACCTATTTAGAATTTATTTAATCGAATTATTAGGGAAGAGAATAAATATTTAGAAATCAATCATATTTAGAATATATTAAAAAATTTCCTTTTTCTCAATTAATTTAAGGGTTTTGAGCCAGATTGGCACATTTTCAGCTTAAAGTACCCAAAAGAGCACACCCCTGGAAACATGGCCCTCCCATAGCACACTAGGAAACACATTTAAAATTTAGGTGAACAGCTTAACGCGTAGAAATCCCGCATTACCGTTCTTTTCAGCATAAACGCGGGAACTAAGTTCATAATCAGTCAGTGAAAACACAAGATGATCATGAATAATCATCATCATTTCCAGTTCCGAAGAACGTAAGTGATTCATGAAATCCCGCATTACCGTTATTTTGTTTGCATTTGTCTGATTGCTGACGTTTCTGGTTCCGAAGAACGTAAGTGATACTTACGTTGTCCATGAAAACGTATATACATATTGCGTGTATTAAGGTAATTTCCAGTTGCGTTGTGCTTAAATTCAAGTTCAGAATCACACACATACATATATATATATATATATATTGTTGGGCCCGAGAATAAAGAAGGAAGAGGAAGGACCATAGATAGGAGCTTTAATATATAATCTTGTAATAAAAGCCCAATAGAGGCCCAATTGTAAAGGGAAAAGCCCCTTAAGGGTTCCCTATAAATAGAGACTAATTGCCCTACTTAAAGGGGGTTGGAAAAAGAAGTATCAATAAAGAGTATTGTTCCTCACATAAAGATGGCTCATATTTAGCGTCATCATTTGGTGCTAGAAGGAGTTCTTAAATTTGATACTCTAACATGATTATTGAAGAAGAAGATCCAGAGAAATGTGGAAACACTGCAGAGATCGAAACCGTCCAAAAATCAGAGCAAATTAATCCAGCAGGAAAAGAGAAAGAACCATCGACCCTCAAGCTAAGACGGCTATTTCCAGTGGAGGATAACCCCCCACCTGAGGGCTCTCAGATGCAGAAACCACCTGTTAAGCGTAAAAGGAGAGTCACTAAAGACATTCATTCTCATGTTCTAATAGAAAAAGGAAAGCAGGTTCTCTCCTCCAGTGATGCTAGGTTGCATTTGCAGAAGTTAAAACAGAAAAACTTCTACGGGAGCAGGAGATAAAGGGCACGGAAGGTTCAGATGAAGAACTTAAATTGTTAGAAGCTGAAACTCAAAGACTGGAAGCAAAACTAGAAAAAATAAGAGAAATTCGTCGTCTACAACAAGAGTTGAAACAGGCGTCAATTAAGGAAGGGGTGATGAAGAGCTAGGGTATGGGGAGCTGTCGGAGGATGATGAAGATTACCACTATGATGAGGAGGAAGTATCCACTGATTCTATATATTCCAGGCCTCGACACCCCAGGACAGTTTCTTCAGGGGGATTTGTTGGGTTCCGAGGCATAAAATGCAGCGGATAAACGTAAATAAAACAAAAATTTCGAAAACCAAAAACAGGATTGAAGTATAATTGTGGGCAGATTATGGAGATAACGAATCATACCTTTCAAGAGCCTGACTTTCACGAACTCAATGGAGATCCTAGCTATCACGCTTTGTGTCTACCTCTCGGAGAAACACCTCTATGGTATCCACACGAGCACTTCCAAGAACGTCTCACGAATTTGACTACGGAATGGATGTATTAGTCTCCTTCTTGACGATCCGAAATTGCCTCTGCCTCTCTTTGCTGCTAGGGTTTTTCTTCAAAAATGTACAAACCTCTTTAACCTATCATTATGTATTTATAATGTCTGATTAAAAAGGCCCATAACAGCAAAGCTCAACCCTAGTAGGTATTGGATTAAATAATAAAAATGAATTTCTATTATTTAATTAATAACTAAGTCATACTTAATTATTATGGGCAAAAAACATTCCTTTTAATTCGAATTTATATTATCTCAATTAAGTCTTACTTAATTATAATAAAATTTGAATAGTCATCAATTAATTTAAATCCATAATTTAAATTAACTATTCCATTAAGTGATCTATTTGTGCGACCCTATAGGCTATTATTTAATTGACAATAATTTTATTCTCTAATAAAATTATAAACAATGAGCGGTATCTAGTAATACATCATTGTCACCCAATTAAACAATAATTAAATCGTGATTAGATAAAACCTTTCGTGATTAATATTTTTCGTGTAATATAATCCCTTTAACCATACATATTATAGATTAAACTCGAGGCATGTATTTAGTCATCCTCTTCAATATTTAATCCAGGTTTACTTGATCCATGAGTAGATTATCAAGACAAATCATTATTTGAGCATGGCCATGCTTTTATAATCTCACTCAATTAAGAGGCCAATAACATCTCTCCTAATTATAGGAGGGTTAAATCCTTTATCTATCATTCATATTTCTCATACGACTCATGATATACCCGATGTCCACTTTTATCATCACCCGATCAAAAGTAACTTTTAATGTAGTCAAAGTATATTAATCCTCGTATAGAAATATAATGATTTCAAGTCAAAGGATCGTTACACCATTATCACTGTGAGTCTTTCTTATGACTTTATTAAACATGAAGAATCTCACTGTGGGTCTGTCCAGTACCATGTACTCTCACATGTACCTATGTATTGACTTTAGTATCCCCATACTTATAACCAATGAGATGTGGTTATCTTGTCAAACAACATACTAGTCTATCTATGTATTATTAGTGTCCTATATAATAATACTCGACTAGGGATCTTTAAGAATATGATATATTATATAATCTCAAGTTCAAGTCATGTACTTAAACTATACAATGTGTATCATGATTCTAAGGACATTTATTATGCTAACAAAATATCGCAGTAATTAAGGTTATAATAAATACATTTATTGAATGATCAACTGACATAAAGATTTAAAAGAATAACGTATTGCCTCTAGGGCACCTACACTAACAATCTCCCACTTGCACTAGAGGCAATCGCCCATATATCTAATACTCATGGAACTAGTGTGACCATCGTGCTTCTGCTGCGACAAGCCTTTGGTCAGTGGGTCTACAATGTTATCATTTGTGTGCACTTTACATATGTGTATATCTTCCTTTCATTAATCTCTCGAATAAGGTGAAATCTCCTGAGTATATGTTTAGCCCGGGAGTGTGATCTAGGTTCTTTAGCCTGTGCAATGGCTCCATTATTATCGTAGTATAGATCAATGGGATCTGCGATCGATGGAACCACTCCCAAATCAAAAATAAAATTTCGAATCCAAACGGCCTCCTTAGCTGCTTCACAAGCTGCAATGTACTCAGCCTCCATTGTAGAATCAGCTATTGTTTCTTGCTTTGAACTCTTCCAGCTGTAAGCACCTCCATTTAGACGAAACACAAAACCAGACTGTGATACAGTATCATCTCTGTTTGTTTGGAAACTTGCATCGGTGTAACCTTTTACAATGAGTTTCTCTTCTCCTCCATACACGAAGAATGAATCTTTAGTTCTTTTCAGGTACTGAAGTATATTCTTGACTGCCGTCCAGTGACCTTCACCCAGATTAGACTGGTATCTGCTCGTCATGCTCAAGCATATGGAACTTTATTCATGTGGTCCTTCTCATATGAGACATCCGGGCGAGTACATACCATTGCATCATGATAGATCCAATTGCTGAAGCATATGGAACTTTATTCATGTGGTCCTTCTCATCCAATAATTTCGGACACTGGTCCTTAGAGATCGTTATCCCTTGAGACACGGGGACATATCCCCATTTTGCATTTTGCATTCCAAAATGATGCAAAACCTTATCAATGTATGTGCTCTGACTTAGACCGATCATCCTTCTAGATCCTTCTCTATAGATCCCCATTCCTAGAATGTAGGATGCATCTCCTCAGTTTTTCATGGAGAAATTGCTCCCTAACCAAGTCTTAATAGCCTTTAGAGAAGGTATGTCATTCCCCATTAGTATTATATCATCAACATATAGTACTATAAATTCCACATAGCTCCCACTAACCTTCTTGTAAACACACGATTCATCTTCGTTTTGAACAAAACCATACTCTGTGACTATTTCATCAAAACGGATATTCCATCTCCTAGAGGATTGCTTCAATCCATAAATGGATCGACGCAATTTACATACCTTGCCAACATTCCTTGGATCGACAAAACCCTCAGGTTGTGTCATGTACACATCCTCTTCAAGGCTTCTATTAAGGAAGGCTGTTTTGACATCCATTTGCCAGATTTCATAATCATGGAATGCTGCAATGGCAAGTAAAATCCTTATAGACTTGACCATAGCCACTGGTGAGAAAGTTTCATCATAGTCAATACCATGAATTTGTTTGAAACCTTTTGCAACCAGCCTAGCTTTATAGGTCTGAACATTTCCATCCATGCCCTTTTTCTTCTTAAAAACCCATTTGCACCCTATGGGTTTTACCCCTTCAGGTGGATCAACCAAAGTCCATACTTGGTTTTCGTACATGGAATCTATCTCGGATTTCATGGATTCAAGCCATCTCTTAGAGTCTGGACTGTTCATAGCATCTTGGTATGTGAGAGGCTCATCTTCATCTACGAGCATCAAATCACCACACTGAGTCATGAGAAATCCAAATCTCTCTGGCTCATGGCAAAATCTACCATATCTACGAACAACCTGTGTTTGTTGAGCATTATCATTATTCTGCTCTTGTTCCACTTCAGGTTCAATGCTATTTTGCAGTTCTCGATCTTCGTTGAGATCTATAGTTCTCCCACTGTTTCTTTTGGAAACAAAATCTCTTTCCATGAAGACAGCATCTCGAGCAATAAACATTTTCTGCTCAGAAGGACTATAAAAATAATACGCCTTTGTTTCATTAGGGTATCCCACAAAAATGCACTCTTCGGATTTAGGTCCAAGCTTGTCAGATTCTTGATGTTTCACAAACGCCTTACATCCCCAAACTTTCATAAAGTTCATGCCTGACCGTTTCTCCTTCTATATCTCATATGGAGTCTTTTAAACCTTCTTAGTAAGAACACGGTTAAGTGTGAAAGCCGCTGTTTCTAAAGCGTAACCCCAGAAACTTATTGGAAGATCTACATGACTCATCATCGATCGCACCATGTCCAACAAGGTGCGATTTCTCCTCTCTGAAACTCCATTCCATTGAGGTGTTCCTGGCGGAGTGAGTTGTGATAAAATACCACACTCTTTCAAATACTCTCTAAATTCGATGCTTAAGTATTCACCCCCACGACCGGATCATAAGATCTTAATACTTGCATCTTCGCCAATTTGCTTCTCTACTTCAACCTTGTATTCTTTAAATTTTTCAAAAGAATCGGATTTGTTCTTCATAAGATATACATATCCATATCTACTGAAATTATCAGTAAATGTTATGAAGTAGTAGTAGCCTCCTCTAGCCATTACACGTATTGGGCCACATACATCACTATGTATTAGCTCCAGACGTTTAGTGGCCCTTTGACCCTTACCAGTGAAAGGGGCTTTAGTCATCTTACCAAGCAAACAAGATTCGCATTCTTGGTATGATTCAAAATCAAACTTATCCAAGTATCCATCCTTATGTAATTTGGATATGCGTTTCTCATTTATGTGGCCTAGACGACAATGCCAGAGGTATGTTTGATTTGAGTCATTCATTTTAAGTCATTTGTTTTCTATATTACAGACAGGATTATCTAAATCAAGAACATATAAACCATTAAATAAATGCGCAACACCATAGGTTAAATCATTCAAAGCAAAAGAGCAACTGTTGTTCTTTATTGTAAATGAAAAACCTTTCTTGTCCAAACAAGAAACAGAAATAATTTTTCTGTGAATCGCAGGCACGTAAAAACAGTCGTCTAGTTCTAAAACAAGCCTAGAGGGCATAGATAAATAATAAGTCCCTACAGCTAAAGCAGCAACTTTTGCTCCATTGCCTACTCTTAGGTCCACTTCTCCCTTAGCCAAAGTCCTACTTCTCTGCAAGCCCTGCATATTTATACAAATGTGAGAAGCACATCCAGTATCAAATACCCAAGATGTAGAAATAGACAAATTGACTTCTATAACATAAATACCTGATCCAGAAATCTGAACTACTTTCATTTTCTTCAGATCCTCCAAGTAAATTGGACAGTTTCTCTTCCAGTGACCAGCTTTCTTACAGTAGTGACATTCACCCTTGGCCACACCACATTTAGGCTTTAAAGCCTGTTTGGGACCTGACTTTGGCTTGGGTGTAGAATCAGATCCAATCTTCTTCTTACCCTTCCACTTGCCCTTCCCTTTGGCCTTACCTTTATTTCCCACCATCAGTATGGGAGCAGGTACAGCTGTCTTCATGTTGGTCTCATATGTTCTCAACATATGCAACAATTCAGTAGGTGTTTTGTCAAATTTATTCATATTGTAGTTCATAACAAACCGAGTGAATTTGTTGTTCAAATAATTCATGATTAGGTCAATACCAGTTTCTGGACCAATCGGGAAACCCAAAGTTTCAAGGTACTCAATGTAACCAATCATCTTCAGAACATGTGGGCCAACTGGTTCACTCGCCCCTTGTTTGCAATTAAAAAGTGACTTACTCGTGTTGAACCTTTCTTGACGAGTTTGGCTTGCAAACATGCTTTGCAAGTGCTCATTGATAGTATATGCATCCATATGCACATGCTGTCTTTGAAGCTCAGCACTCATAGTTGCCAACATAAGACATGCAACATCATTTGCATCATTCTCATCCCTTGTGCGTGCTGCTCGTTCATCAGCAGTAGCACCCTCAGGAAGGGGGCCTAAAGGAGGAATATCAATGACATGAAGCTTGCGCTCCTGCCTGAGGACAATCCTCAAATTCCTCTGCCAGTCTAGGAAGTTGTTTCCTCCTGTCAGCTTGTCCTTCTCAAGGACTGAACATACGGATAGTGTGTTTGTGTTGTTTGCCATAACTCGGTATCTACAATAATAAAAGCGCAAAATAAACATTAGATTTTCTGAGTTAAAATTTTATGTTCATATGATTATGATATATTCATAATATATCTCCCACTATTTTTTTATCAAATTAATAGCCCTAACTATTAATTCGGAAAGTATATCCCATAAATCTTTCTAGTGAACCAAGATCCATATTTCATCATGTCCTAAGTCAACCACTAGTATCCTTAAAACATGATTATTTAGGTAGACAACAGTTGTCAATTATGTCATATACAATTCTTGGATAATTTGGTGAACAACAATTGATCTTATCTATCTAATAGATTTTTTAACCAAACTCTATGCTTCTAAGTTCATAATAGTTGAATATAACCGTTTATATTCACCTTATTATGATGACTCAGTTAAGTTAGACCCAATGATACAATGTTCGAATATAACCGTTTATATTCATCGCATTTCACCACGATAGATAGGAGTCCCCTGCCACTAACAGCCCTTCCCCTTATCGATCTAGGATTCAATGAATATTCATTCATTGGAAAGCATCTGATTAAAACTTAATATTTTTACTTAGGGATTTTTAATTTAGAACGATCATGATCCCATCATAAAGAGATTCCCAATTTTCCTTGAATAAAATACTTCAAATCAATACTAGTCAATGGTTTGATTTCCAGGTAGTGGAGGAGTCACATCGGTCTCGCTTAAAACCCACAGCCTTACAAGTTCTATGAACCCGTTGTTGACAAAATCGCCCCATGTCAGAAATAAAGAAAATTCGTATTTTATTCCGTATTCATAAACACGAGAATCTCATGATCGTTTGTTAATTTTAAATCTTGAGTCATTACAGATTTTATCTTGTTTAAAGGCATGGCATGGGTGATGTATCTAATACATACATGCATCATTAATCTAATTAAAACATGCATTTTCTACTCTACACATACTATTTATACATCATATGAAAAGTGCGTAAAGTAAACGTGCAATAGTTATGGCCCAATCCTATGTGATCTTTTCAGGCTAATGAAAAGATCAAGGTCAATCTATGGTGTAAAAATAACTATTACATATGTCTTCTCTATTGCTTCCATTGTCTCATTGGCCTCCATAGGATACCTCCTTGTTCCCTTGTCCTTCTTGGATGTTACATTAAGAATTATACTAATGGACTTACAAAAGAACTCGAGTTACATTCGAGATAAAATAACTACAAATAGAAAATGACATGCAAGTCGTATTTATTACAAACCAAAAGAATAAACCATTACAACTAAGGTCTTAAATCCATAACTATGCACCATGCTCAAGTAACCATTAAAGAACATAATAGATCATATAAAGATGACATACTATTTATCACTTATCATGATCCAATCAAGAATAATAAATAAGTAAAGCATATGTCATAAGCACAATTTAAAACGAAACCCTAAACACGCGGGTTCGGGGGGCAGCGAGCCCCCCGATGGCGGAAATTTTTGCAAAATCAAGTATCAGAATACTAGCAAAACATGTATCAGAATACTATTCCAGAAGCATGTATCAGTATACACACGACCCATATCCCAGTTACCAAAAACATGTATCAGTATACATATTATAAGAGATCGCATACATATGAGTTATGGCAGATCTTAAACATACTAGTATCATCATATAGATCATTAACAGATTCATCATATCATTCATATAACATAACTGTTATCATGGTAGACTCATATAATATAACTGTTATCATGGCAGACTCATCACACATGCATACTTGTAAAAATACAGTAAACACGTAACCAAATCAGCCCGTTATACACGTAGCTCTGATGCCATTGTTGGGTTCCACGGTATAAAACGCAGCGGATAAACGTAAATAAAACAAAAATTTTGAAACCCAAAAACAGGATCCATGTATAATTGTGGGCAGATTATGGAGATAACGAATCATACCTTTCAAGAGCCTGACTTTCACGAACTCAACGGAGATCCTAGCTATCACGCTTTGTGTCTACCTCTCGGAGAAACACCTCTATGGTATCCACACGAGCACTTCCAAGAATGTCTCACGAACTTGACTACGGAATGGATGTACTAGCCTCCTTCTTGACGATCCGAAATTGCCTCTGCCTCTCTTTGCTGCTAGGGTTTTTCTTCAAAAACGTACAAACCTCTGTAACCTATCATTATGTATTTATAATGACTGATTAAAAAGGCCCATAACAGCAAAGCCCAACCCTAGTAGGTATTGGATTAAATAATAAAAACGAATTTCTATTATTTAATTAATAAATAAGTCATACTTAATTATTATGGGCAAAAAACATTCCTTTTAATTCGAATTTATATTATCTCAATTAAGTCTTACTTAATTATAATAAAATTCGAATAATCATCAATTAATTTAAATCCATAATTTAAATTAACTATTCCATTAAGTGCTCTATTTGTGCGACCCTATAGGCTATTATTTAATTGGTAATAATTTTATTCTCTAATAAAATTATAAACAATGAGCGGTATCTAGTAATACATCATTGTCACCCAATTAAATAATAATTAAATCGTGATTAGATAAAACCTTTCATGATTAATGTTTTTCATGTAATATAATCCCTTTAACCATACATATTATAGAATAAACTCGAGGCATGTATTTAGTCATCCTCTTCAACATTTAATCCGGGTTTACTTGATCCATGAGTAGATTATCAAGACAAATCATTATTTGAGCATGGCCATGCTTTTATAATCTCACTCAATCAAGAGGCCAATAATATCTCTCCTAATTATAGGAGGGTTAAATCCTTTATCTATCATTCATATTTCTCATACGACTCATGATATACCCGATGTCCACTTTTATCATCACCCGATCAAAAGTAACTTTTAATGTAGTCAAAGTATATTAATCCTCGTATAGAAATACAATGAATTCAAGTCAAAGGATCGTTACACCATTATCACTGTGAGTCTTTCTTATGACTTTATTAAACATGAAGAATCTCACTGTGGGTCTCTCCAGTACCATGTACTCTCACATGTACCTATGTATTGACTTTAGTATCCTCATACTTATAACCAATGAGATGTGGTTATCTTGTTAAACAATATACTAGTCTATCTATGTATTATTATTGTCCTATATAATAATACTCGACTAGGGACCTTTAAGAATATGATATATTATATAATCTCAAGTTCAAGTCATGTACTTAAACTATACAATGTGTATCATGATTCTAAGGATATTTATTATGCTAACAAAATATCGCAGTAATTAAGGTCATAATAAATACATTTATTGAATGATCAACTGACATAAAGATTTAAAAGAATAACGTATTGCCTCTAGGGCACCTACACTAACAGGTACTCCTCAAGGGTCGATGTCAACAGACTCGATATCACAAGAGGAGTTTCTTAAGATGCAGGAAGATATGGCTCAGTCGCGTGACTCAGTTAAAACGCAGTCGAGATTTAAAGCCACGGTAGAAAGCCCCCTATCTCGAAGTATCGAAAAAGCTAAGATAGATAGGACTTTGAAAACTCCGGCGCTTGACCAATTTGATGGATCGACCGACCCATCAGGTTTCCTCAATACCTTTGACGGTCGAATGGCATTTTACGGACACTCAGAAGTCGCCCGTTGCCAATTCTTCTCTACATGTTTATAGGGAACAACCCTACGTTGGTATAACAATCTCCCATCTAGGTCGATCGACTCCTGGACTACATTGAAAACTAAATTTCAGACAAGGTTTTCAAGCAACTACAAAGGGGACAAGATCACAGCATCTTTGATTATGATGCGTTAAAGGCCTAGCGAATCCTTGAGAAGCTATTTAGGTCACTTTCGTCAAGCTATATCTGAAATAACAGAACTAGAGGAACCTTTGGCAGTAAACTATTTAGCAGCGGGCATTGATGGAAGCCGATATGGCATTCTACTAGAAGAGCTCATAGAAAAACATCCCCAACATCTTCATGCGGCTTTCCAGATTGTTGAACATCGAATGATACTCCAAGAAGCAGTGGGAAGCATAAGATCTCTTTGATGCTCTAACTACAAGTATGACAGGACAGGAACTCATAGCCCCCGGACCCCGAGGTCTCGAAGGTATCACTCCAAATCTCCTCGACGTTCATCGCCGAGAAGGGATGTTGGAAAGGAGAAATTTCAAAGCTCGAGAGGTCGAGAATATCAGCGACAGCCCGTATCAGATAGAAAATGGCAGCCCCGTGACAGAAAAGATAAATAGTTTACCAAGCTTACAGTCAACAAAGCAACAATCTTGGCAATTCTAAAGACAAAACCTGTCTTTCGACCCCCGAGGCCGATGAAGCCAGGTCGTCCTCCGAGCTCTCGATATTGTGACTATCACGAAGATATGGGACACACTACAAAACAATGCTACCAGTTAAGCAATCTCATTGAATCCAAAATCAGAAGAGGCCATTTCGTCCATTACATCGAAGGACAGGGCCAAAATCTGGAAAAGACAAGACGACAGAATAGTCGATGTAATCTTCGGGGGTTACGCCGCTGGAGGTATGTCAAACAATTCTCGTAAGTCATACGCCCGAGAGGTGTGTAGTTTTAACCCTTCGTGTCCCAAGAAATTCAAACCATCTCCATCTCTCATCATATCCTTCTCGGATGAAGATTATTCTCAAAATATCATAAGAGGACATCAAGATGCGCTGGTTATCACTGCCAAAATCGGCACCAATACAGTAAAAAAGATCCTTGTCAATAATGGTAGTTCCGTCGACATTCTATAACATCACGCCTTAGCACGAATGGATACAGGGGACAGAAAACTAGAAAATACCCACTCGCCTCTTTATGGCTTCACGGGTAATGAGGTAAAAGTTGTTGGAACAATTGATCTACCGGTTCTTTTCGGCACAATGCCTTGCCAAGTATGAAAGATAGTTAAGTTTCATGTAATCAGTATAAACTCAAGCCACAATGTCATTCTAGGCCGAACGACCATATCGGCACTGGAAGCCATCACGCCAATACCCCATTTGAAGATAAAATTCCCAACTGAGTTTGGAGTAGGGGAGATGTGCGGAGACCAAGCGGTTTAGAGACAATGCTACTTTACTACAGTCGTACCCAAGAAACAAGATTGTGATTCTCAAACTGTCAACGAGATTGTTCAAATAGACCCCGGTAGCATCATCAATATCCCGAGGGATCCCTCTTTCTCACCCGTCGGTGAAACTGTCGAGGTGTCGATAGTTGAACATTCGCCGAATAAAATAGTTAAAGTGGGAAAAGATCTAAGCACCCAGATAAAAGATGAAATAACAAGCCTGCTTTGGGAATTTTCAGACATATTCGCATGGTCGCCATCCGACATGCCAGGAATACCTACCAATGTAGCGAGACACTCTCTACATGTCGACCGCCAAAGGAATCATGTCAAGCAAAAGAGGCGCACATTATCAGAAGAAAAGCGACGAGCTATAGAAGAAGAGCTTGACCAACTTTTACTTGCCCATTTCATTGAGCCGGTAAAATTTCTGACATGGATTGCTAATGTCGTCCTAGTGAAGAAAAGTAATGGGAAATGGTGAATGTGTGTTGATTATTCCGACCTTAACAGAGCATGTACGAAGGATTATTACCCTTTATCGAATATAGATCAACTTATTGACGCTACGGCTGGTCACAAACGGTTGTCTTTCATGGACGCGTTCTCAGGATATAACCAAATCAGGATGGATGATCAATTTGGGAGCAAACAGCGTTTATCACATATCGAGGGGTCTTCGCATATTAAAGCATGCCTTTCGGGTTAATCAATGCTGGTGCAACATTTCAGCGCATGATGGATGAAATATTTAAGAATCAATTGGGTCGGAACCTTGAGGTGTATGTTGTTGATATGATAACCAAATCAAAGTCTTCAAATGGTCATTGCAGCGACCTTCGAGAGACTTTTGAGAACGTTCGGCGTAATAACATGAGATTGAATCCGTTAAAGTGCTCTTTTGGCTTAACATCTGGGAAATTCATAGGATTTCTTGTTTCCCAACGAGGGATCGAGGCTGACCCCGCATAAATTAAAGCCATATCTGAAATGAAAGAACCGCCGACCATTAAAGAAGTTCAACGTCTCACTGGTTGCATAGCGGCCCTTCGGCACTTCATACCACAAGCCTCCAAAAAATGTAGTCCCTTCTTCAAGGTCATCAAAGAAGCATCGAGGAACAAAAAGTTGATATGGGACAATCAATGTAAAGAAAGCTTTTAAGCTCTAAAAACCTTTTTGACAAGTCCTCTAGTTTTAGCAAGAGCGTTGCCTCGTGAGACTTTAAAAGTATACATCTCAGCCTCCGATGGGTCGGTAGCTTCTGTGTTGGTCAAAGATGTCGAAGGACATGAAGCTCAAGTCTACTAGGTCAATCACACTCTGAAAGACGTTGAAACTCGTTACCCACATGTGGAAAAATTAATTTATGCTCTCGTGGTAGCAAGTAGAAAGCTCCGACACTATTTCCAAGGTCGTCTTATAAAAGTCATGACTGATCAACCCCTGAAGCGTATCTTGCACAAGCCGGATATGATAGGGCACCTTGCCGCTTGGACGGTTGAGCTCAGCCAATTCCATATTGAATATTTACCCGGGAATGTAGTAAAGTCCCAAGTCTTGTCAGACTTTGTCGTAAAATGCAAATTTGACAAACCTATAATTGAAGAAACATCATTTCCATAAAAGGCTTGGGTTCTTTACGTCGACGGATCATCAACATCATCATCAGGAGGTGCAGGTGTCATCTTAATCAGTCCAGTGGGATTTAAAATACAGCAGGCCTTAAAATTCTCATTTCCAGTAACAAACAATATAGCCGAGTATGAGGCTTTGTTAGCAGGTTTGTGCCTAGCAATTGAGTTGGAGGTAAAGATTTTAGAGATATTTGGAGATTCACAGCTTGTCGCAAAACAGTTACAAGGTGAGTTCAAAGTGCACGACGCTCGAATGTCAAAATATTTGAAACTGGCCATGTCTTTGTTGGAGAAAGTCCAGTCATGGACAATCAAGAATATTTGCAGGGAAGACAATCAATGGGCCGACGCACTATCTAAATTGGCTTCATCCATTGTGGCAACATCTGAGGCAATTTATGTCGAGGAAAGAAGGGTTCCCTCCATTGATTTAGGCCCTCCATTCCCCGACATGTTGAGAATCAATGAGATCTCTTCTATGGCAGATTGGCATCGACCTTTTTTGGAATACATCTTGCAGAACAAGCTGCCACAAGATAAGAATGAAGCTAGATTCATATCATACAAGGCAAAAAATTATTATGTGCTAGAAAACAAGCTATATCGTTGGGGGCTCGTAGAGCCATTGCTTCGATGCTTAGGGCCGGAAGATTCTCACATGTCGATGGTTGAAGTCCATACTGGCATCTGTGGGGATCATTTAGGAGGCAAGAAACTAGCCCTTAAGATAGTGAGGAAAGGTCTTTTTTGGCCCACAATACGAAGTAATTGTGTAAATTTTGTGCGGAAATGTAAGTCTTGTCAGCTATACGGGTCGGTATCCCATCAACCCTCGGTGGAAATGATTCCAGTCATCAACCCATGCCCTTTCTTTCAGTGGGGCATAGACATCATGGGCCTTTTCCCAAAGTCTAAGAATCAAGCCTAATATATTGTCGTGGTTGTCGACTATGCAACAAAATGGGTCGAAGCCCGACCTTTGGCTAAGATTCGCGAGAAGGAGATGATTGAATTTTTGATGGAATACATTGTGTTCATATTTGGGGTACCAAGAGTCGTTGTAACCGACAACGGAACTCAATTTGTGGGAGATAAGTTCACAGAAACACTCTCGCAACTCAAGATAAAACACATCAAATCTTCGGTAGCATACCCCCAGGCTAACGAATAGGTCGAAGTAACCAACAGGATAATCCTACAGGGGATCAAAAAAAGGGTTGATGAGTTGCCAAGGCCATGGGTCGAGGAATTTCCAAATGTACTCTGGTCTTATAGAATGACCCCCTAGGAGCTCAACAGGGATATCTCCCTTTAAAATGGCCTTTGGCTTAGAGGCTGTCTCACCAGTCGAAGTGTCTCTCAACTCCCCAAGGGTCGAATATTTTGACGCAGAAGCATCACAAGAAGGAATTCAACTTCACAATGTTCTTATGTAAGAAGTCAGAGATGAAGCATCAAAGAGAGTTCTTTAGCAACAAGCGCGCATAGCGGCTTACTTCAACAAGAAGGTGAAGGTTAAGCAATTTTTGGTTGGAGATTTAGTCCTCCGAGAGTCGGCAGCATCCCAACCCACCGTAACAGGAAAGTTCAAAGCCCCGTGGGAAGGGCCTTATCAAGTGACAGAGGTTGTTGCACCTGGGACCTATCGTCTTTCGACACTCGATGGTACTCCTATCAAGAATGCGTGGAACGCTATTCACTTGAAGAAATTTTATCAGTAATAAGTTTGTTTGAAATATATGAATCAGAACTATCTTTAATTATGAAAAATTAGTCTTAGCGAAAAAGGATTGATATGAGATCCCCGTTAAGACACCACCCTAAATTATCAATGCAATTTATTTCTTCCAAGATGTCTTATAATTCGTAAAGATAAAATTTAATGTATAAAAGCAAAGTTTGAGCAGTTTAAGGAAGGAGATCTAGTTCCTCGAGGTTCGAAGGATCTTACCCAGTAACGGGGGTCGCTGCACAAGAAAAGCTATCATCTGTCGAGACTAAAAAAACAACAAACACACACACCAACCAAAGGTATTTGAAACGCTATCCATTCGAAGAAATATCCTCAATAGAATAAAAACAAGAAAATCAAATTGGACTATAAAAATTGGTTTTAATGTAAGAGGGTTGCTATGAGAATCCCGTTAAAGGAAAATATTCCATGTTAAACGTGCCTATGAAAAACAACACTTTTGAGCAAAGTTAGAAGTTCAAGATAATAGAGATCGGCAAACATCACGCCAATGTAAAAAGAAAGAAAGATCAACAAGGATAGTAATGTTATCACACAATCAAATACGATCACAGAAAATTATAAAACCAAAAAATGTTCTATAAGAACAAGTAAGTCACGTAAAGAAAGCCATGGAATTTGGATATTGAAACCAAGAAAAACAATAAACGATGATTACGCAATTAAATAACCCTTTTTCGAACAAATTAACTAGATTCAAAGTCATTAAACTCCGAAATCAACAGCTATCCTAAATAAAAATTTATATTAAAATTGAAAATACGCCCGCAAAAGTAAACAAATTGAACATCATCTTCAGGAGAGATGACCAACACAAATCCATAATGAAGCCATAACGTACTCAATTAAATTAAAAAGACAATTCGAAAAATACATCGACTAACGAGGCATTCATCGCCTTCAAGGTTCGGCATCTTTCTCCTTAGGCTCCTCAGCATAATCTCGGAGATAATCTTTAAAACCATGACCCTCGATGTCGTAGCCAGCCATCTTCATCTGGTTAAGGCATCGCCCATACCCGTTATCGAGGGTCCCTGCTATATCCTCCACACCCTTCTCTACCTCTAGTTTTAAATTCAAGTTGTCTGTCTCCAAAGTTTCATTCTTCTCACGAAGGGTTGCGAGTTCGACCTCTAGGGCCTCACGCTTCTTTGTCTCCTCACGAAGTGAAGCTTCAACACTCGTCAATCGAGACCCGGCACCCTCTAACTCTTTTTTCAGGGAATCATTGGCTAACTCCAATTCACTTATCTGCATTTAACAAAATGTATGACTGTAACACGAACATATACTTAAAAGAAATTAGAAATAAAGAAGTATGTGATTTACACACCTTGGTCCGAAAACTTGAATTTGCTTTCAAAATTTTGACAATTCGATTATTAGCTTCAATCAGATCATTCTCAAGTTTCTTCGTTTCACCCTTCAAAATATCCCTCTCCTCTTCGACCTTTGAGGGCGAATCTCCACTTTCATCAACCCTATAATCCTCAAGAAGGTGCATCATATCGGATAAAAATTGTCAAAGCACAAATAAAAATGAAGACATCGACCAACAAGACCTATAATTACAATATTTAAAACATAAGTCAGGCAAACATCTAATAAAGACATGCATACCCTGCCAGCTCTCCCCAAACATCGATCAACGAGTTCCGTTCTGGATCTCTTAGCATAAGCGCTAGAATCTTGAGGCAGATTAAAAACACGGAAAGCTCGAGAGGGAACTATTGAGCCACCAACCCACCTCTCTATGGGGCGAATCTCAACGCGAATGACTTCCTTGCTCATTTCAGGGTCGACGGTAGGCTGCATAATTCTTCTATTTCCAACTATCGTCAAAGTCCTGTTTATACCAGACCCCGCAGCTTCTTCACGAACTTCTTTACCGGAGACCTCCGGAGTCTCAACAGCTACACTTCTCGGCCTCTTCCGAGAAGAATTTTCGGTCCCCTCACAAGAAACACGTTCAGACCCCCCAACAACCTTATTATCATCTTCATCCAAAATCTCAATAGAAATGGTTCTTGATAAAGTATTATCATCAACCCTCGGCGTGTCGATAGCCCCAGCCTTTGATTTCTTAACCAACATCATCATGGCCTTGTCCATTTCCGCCGAAACTCCGTTGTCCAAAAGCCTTCTTAACGAACTTCCAGCAACTAAAATAAAGCACATATAAAGTTACATTAGCGGATATATATAAAGAAAAAGAAAGGGGGAGGGGGAGACTTGAAAGAACAAATAATAAAAATCTTACGATTATGCTCTTCAAGAAACTTAGAGTCATTTAAAACATTATGCGTGAAAACGGGTCTCGACCCCTGAAACCTATCGAGATACTCAGTATCGTACTTATCAAGACTGTTCAAATACTCGACCGTCGACTGTGTTACTCTACGACAAGGCCTTACAAACTCTAAGTCCTTACCCCCGATATAAACCCACTTAGGATGATATCCCGAGTTAAAGGATTTAACACTTACAATCTTGGGTCGCTTACTCTGGGTATCAAAATAAACCTGACCGTTATGATATCGAACACAATAAATCGAAAAAAATAGTTTCACAAAAGGAATCATCTCTTTCTCATTACACAAAGCTATAAAACCACTAATCTGAGCTACTGAGTTAGGTGACAATTGGGCAACCCCACATCCTATAGCCTCGTACATAGCTAGGTGGAAGGGGTGCATCGGGAGTCGAAGACCATATTCAAACATAATTAAGGGGATATCGTGCATACCGAATTCCGGCATAACCCACATCCGCTCTTCGGGGGCCGGAATACGTAATTTATACCCATTTTTCAAATCAACCCAAGACCCTAATTTCATCATATTTAACCTATGATTAGTAAAGTGACTTATATAGTCAAGACTACTACCCCGGGGAAACTCAAGACGACCAAGCTCTAAACTTTCACGAAGGACTCTCTCTCTATACTCCAAGGTGCGAGGACTGAGTGGCAGAGATTCTTTCGATGCTACCTCGACACCAGAGAAGAGCTCGTCTTCATTCATAAAGTCGAAGGATTTACATGAATTCAAGTTGGGAATTTCCAGGTTATCTAAGTTTATGGCAGATTCTTCGTCGCCCTCATCTAAAGATCATTTTTCAGGATTGCGAAAGGGGTTGGATGAGACAGAGTTTGGGTTAGCCATGGGATTGAAAAAAGAAACCACTAAAAGCAAATGACGCGGACAATCAAGACTCAAAGACGAAGAATGCAAATCAAGAACTTGAATCTTAAACATTAAGGGTTTAACCAAAATAAAAAGTTAAGTTGCAGAAAACTTACAGGAGAAGTAGAGACGCCGGAGAGGAAATACAATCTTTTTAAAACACTGTAGCGCCTGTTTGATAAAAGGGAAGGAAGATGAAAAGACTTCTCATATTTAAATCAATACATATTGTATTACTATCATTGCATACCTCTTTCTTAACTACATATATAATTAAATGGCGATAACAAAATAATAAAAAGAAGGCATGAGTAAAAACACATGGATAAAAAAAAAGCAAAAACAAAAAACAAAAAAATTTTTATTAACATTTTTTATCTTTTGGTTTACTGTTTGTTTTTTGCAAGTCATAATTAAGAATCTTAGTAGCAAATCTAAAGATATTACAATAATGTTCACGGGGGACAAATGTTGGGCCAGAGAATAAAGAAGGAAGAGGAAGGACCATAGATAGGAGCTTTAATATATAATCTTGTAATAAAAGCCCAATAAAGGTCCAATTGTAAAGGGAAAAGCCCATTAAGGGTTTCCTATAAATAGAGACTAATTGCCCTACTAAAAGGGGGTTGGAAAAAGAAGTATCAATAAAGAGTATTGTTCCCCACATAAATATGGCTCATATTTAGGGTCATCTTATATATAAAGATGTATGTATTTGGTTTTAACTATTGAAACGGCCGAGATAAAGATGTATGTATTTGGTTTTAACTATTGAAACGGTCGAGGCAGTAAAACCTTAGGTAGTGATTTCTTATGTAATGAGCTCGGGCTTATTTAGATATTTAATGGACTTGGTGTATTTTCGTCCATCTGAAACAAAAAACTGATTCATATGATAACATGATTATTAATCTCGTTAGTTAAGTGCGGATGAGCCAGGTTTATACATAGTGCTATTTTAGACATTTTCTCCTAAATATGTGTCATTTTGGTCATTTTCTCTTAACATAAATCATAATTTCATATTTAAATTTGAAGTTCAAACATGTTGCGATATCGTCTGAATTTTTTTCTATCTCTTTTTCTAGATCTCCTCTATTTTAATTTAATAAAATTAAATTTCCCTATATACATTCGAATTATTACGGAAGATAATAAATATTTAAAAGACAATCATATTTAGAATTTTTTTAATCGAATTAATAGGGAAGATAATAAATATTTAGAAGTCAATCTTATTTAGAATATATTTAAACAAATTTTACCTTTTTCGCAACTAACTTAAATCTTAATTTCCTATTTAAATTTGAAGTTCAAAGTTCAAATCTGCTACATAATCGTCTGAAAATTATTTATCTATTTTTCTAGAACTCCTCTATTTTAATACAATAAAATTAAATTTCCATATATACATTCAAATTATTAGGGAAGATAATAAATATTTAGAATTCAATTCTATTTAGAATTTTTTTAATCCAGTTAATGAGGAAGATAATAAATATTTAGAAGTCAATTATATTTAGAATATATTTAAACATATTTTACCTTTTTCGCAACTAACTTAAATCATAATTTCTTATTTAAATTTGAAGTTCAAATCTATTATATAAAGGAGTATATACATTCAAATTAATAGGGAAGATAATAAATATTTAGAAGTCATTCTTATTTAGATTTTTTTATACATATTTTACCATTTTCTCAACTAACTAAAATCTTAAATTACTCCCTCTTTCCCATTTATTTCTATACACTTACCTTTTTGGATGTCTCACTCAATTCTATACATTCCAAATCTTACCCAAAATAGTAAAGTTTTAAAATATAAAAATTAACCTCATCCACTTACATCCACTCATTTCTTCCACTACACCAACTATATACATTAAATATTGGTTGGACCCACCACTTTACCCACTATTATTATTTTTTATCACTAAATTACACATTTTCTTAATCTCCGTGCCCAAATAACTTGTATACAAATCAATGGGATGAAGGGAGTACTATTTAAATTTAAAGTTCAAACCTATTATATAAATTAGTATCCTGGATAAATATAAAGTAAATATGCGGGAGCTCTAATACGAATCATATTTATCTAATTTTCTTGAACTTCTCTATTTTAAAATTTTCCATAATCTTTATATACTTATAAAAGTCAAGTGCTCTAAGTATTATAAATCTTTTCAATTCTATAACAATTGATCATAAAAGAAAAATCTAAGCAAATTTTGTAAGTATTTGACAATGTTTATAGTTTTATATACTGTACAAGTATTATTATCACGTCAAGTTAAATACATTAGCATATTTTATTTCCGTAATTATTTTTTTGCAATTTTTTATGAATAATTTATATAAACTTCGTGGTGTTAGATTTTTATAAGTATATAACTTGAATATTATAGTGTAATTTATAATTGTCTTATTTCTAATCGAAACCATCCAAAGCAATTTTTACGGTACTATGGCTGATCAAGAATTCTCTAAATCGCCCGAAATACTGCATAACATATTCATAGGAAAAATATTTCATATAAAATAGTTTGAATTTTTCGGGGAGAAAAAGTTTATAATGTATTATATATGTAAAGAGAAAGAGATGAAACACTTATTTTTAAGAATAACCACATTTAATTATTAAATAAAATTTACATAAAAATTTATACACTTAATTTAATTAAAATTTTAACTTTATTCTATAATTTCTCTAATTTAATTATTAAAGATTATCTTTTCTTTCTAAGTTCTCAAATATTAGGTAAAGAAAAAATCAAGTTACATATTCAAAATAGAAAAGGTAGAGCAAAATAAATAAGATTTTATACCAAAATCTATAATTAAAACTTAGTTTAACATAATTGAAATAAATTCAAAATCATTATAAAAATATGATCTACAGACGTGGAGATGTAATTTTTGTTGTGCAATTACTCTATCTATACATAATATTTAGTCTTAATATTTTGTTACAACGAGGGTCGGCCTGACAAAACATAACACAAACCGGTATGATTGTTGTAGGCTAAAAAAATGTGATATGAATAAGAAACATGTACATAATTTTATTTAATTATATATATTATAATATGTGTCGACCTAAAAAAGCTTGACACAAAATTAGTATCGACAATCATATGATTAATTTATTTTATTATAGTTTATTTGGTTGAGCATTGGGTCGATTTGGTCAAAAACCGGGCATAATCGAATAGACCAAAAATTCAAATTGTCAATTTTTCTTGGACCAAATCGGACCAAAATTGTATTACGGATTAGACCGAACCGAACTAATTCGGTTCATTCCGATTTTGAATCAAACAGACGAATTTGTTTTCAAAAAAAAATCATAATAAAAATTAAATCAATAATTATAAAATCTAAAACCTAATTATAATAATGTGATACATAGAGTTATAAGAATGGATAAATATAATACAAATTAAAAATTATGATTGTAATATATGTAAAATGTATATAATATAAAATTATAGTATTTATGATTTAGTATATCCGGTCCGAACCGAAGTATTGTTTAAAAGAACTGGACAAAACCGATAAGGACCGAACCGAACTGAATTAGCATGGTTAGGTTCAGTTTTTCGGATTTAGTTCGGTTTTTCTCATCTCTCATAGTTTATGTTTTTATTAAATAAACTTGATATAATTTTTTTAAAAAATATATAATTTAGGGTCGCCGTCCCGCGCAGCGCAGCTTTGTCGAATATTATTTATATATTAAGGAAAAACCCCCAAAACTCCAGAATCGTCTGAAAATTATTTGTTTGTTTTTCTAGAGCTCCTTACAATTAATAGGTAAGATAATAAATATTTAGAAATCAGTTCTATTTAGAATTTTTTTAATCGGGTTTATTGGGAATATAATAGATATTTAGAAGTCAATCATTTTAGAATATATTTAAAAAAACATTTACCTTTTTCTCAACTAACTTAAATCGTAATTTCTTATTAAAATTTGAAGTTCAAACATATTATATAAAGTATTATATACATTCAAATTAATAGTGAAACTATTAAATATTTAGAATTCAATCTTGATAGGGAATAAAAATAACTTTGATGCGTAATTAATACCGTATTAATTAGGCCTAATTTGGTCCGAAAGAGAAGCCCAATTAATGAAGCCCGGTAATTAATAAAGGCCCAAAGTTATGGTCTGATTAAAAACCAATTAAGTCAAAGGGCTTGACCCACTACTTTAGCCAGACAAGGCTTGCATAAGGCCCACAAACCATGAATTCAATATTAAATTCGTAGGTCATAAATCATCCAAAATTACAGCTGAGAAAATAAGTCAGAATCAGACTCAAACTCTTAAATGAGTAGTCCCCAAGCAACAAAATCCTATAAGAAAGCAAATTCCTACTTTTTAGGACTTGTAAGCCCAATCAAACATGGAGACTTGTCCACCAACTCTCCTAACCCTAAAACACAGGCTCATAACGCTTATATTAAGGGTCCCACCCCACAAATCAAAACCACGTTTTCGAGCACAGCTTTAAGCGTCACAACTCCCAAGAAGGCTCTACAAGCCACGAGGCCATCACCTAGAGCGATTTTTAGACTTAATCCTCGAAGAAGGACGAATAAGTCACTACATCCTTGGTGAGCCCTTGTCGCCATAACTCCAAGGGCATTACCAAGAACTACGTTTTAGCTTGATCCTTGGCATACACCAAGGTACGTAGGCATCTTGTGAGGGTAGATTCAAGCCACAAAATACAAGCGCAGCCATTAAAGCTCGAAACTCTCAAACCCTAGCATTAATTATATGTAATAAATACACCTCAGATTTTTATCCACAATATTTGGCGCCGTTTGTGGGAAGAAGACGACAATCATGAAGAGCACGAAGAAGCATTGACGATCCATCATTCACGATTCGCAATGATGCTATCACCATCAAGATTCTTCCGCACTCGACCCTCAATAAATCGAGAGGTTAATATTTCAGGGACGCAGATCCTCATTACTCAACCACCGATTGGCTCTCAAGAAAATTCAGGGATGAATCTTCAACTATATACGGTGCTCTCTTTTGAACACCTGAGATTTTCGATTTCGCATGCCCATCCATATGATTCCAGCTGCGACAAACACCGCTTATGGATATATATATATAATATTTTTCATCGACCATGAAGTAGGTCGCAATTTTTTTGAACCCAATACAGAGGATGATGAATTTAAAAATAACGATGCTCATCCTAGAAGGACACATCCAAGCAAGGATCTTGTTGGAAGAAAGCATTCACAACCTTGAGGGCAGGTGATTAGTGCTCATGAAGCACACATATGGAGTCTCTGGCAAGGCCTAGAGGCACGACGAGCAAGATAGCTGTAATATCCGGGATATATCGTGTAATTATTGTGTCAATAAATAAATATATGTGTTTATTATATGAATTTTGGTGAATTATCTGTTAAGTGGTATATGTGTTTGGATGTTTAAATATGATAAATTTTGAGTATTTTAATTTTTATATGTCCAAAATAAAGTATAGATAATTATGATATTTTTCTATTAATTTTTATGTTGTTATATGATTTTAAAAATGATTTATGGATTTAATAAATTATTTTTTCGAGTATTTATAAACAATTTTGTATAATCGGGAATCGATCGACTTCAATAGTTTGTACATTTTTACACCCGGGAAGTGTCAGAAAAACTCTTTTCTAACCTAATTGGAATATTCTGAGCATTTTTCATATTTTGACTTTTTCGATCCGGGGTACGGTTTTACCCATGCGGAACCCGGCGCAAAATTTTCGATACAATATTCGTCTCGGTAAATCGATAAAACCTGTATTTTCAAGAAACGGGATATTTTGATTAAACTATTACATTATCTTCTCGTAATTTGTGTAACCAAAGCGCTGAGACCAAGACCGTATTTACAAAAAGCTTAGTTTTGATAATTATCCTAAAAACCGGTGCCGAATTGGAATCGTTTTATCAATTAAATATTCTATTTTATATCAGATATGATCCAACGGGGTACCAATATTCCGTAAATATAAATAGCTCTTATCGTATTTTATTTTTGTATAGAAAATCATTTGCAAACAGTAAAAATATATAAATTTTTAGGAAAAAATCCTAAATTCATAGTGTTCTTAAGAATCAAACTGAGATTTGAAGGTGTTATCGATATCCGATTTTGGAGTTCAAAGTAACCAAAACAAAGGTATTGAAGAGTACTATCAAGATCTGTAAGCCATACAACTGCAAAATCAACTGGTAATTTTCTATAATTTTATTTAAATTCGAATTATTTTGGGATTAATTATGAATTTTTGATTTTGATGTTATTTGTATGATTTGATGATTGCATGTTGTAGATAATTTGATTCTGGTCATTTTGGTATATCACATGTTGAATTTGGAGTTCAATAACATGTTTAAAAGTGGGTTTAATTCTCGAATTAAGAAATTAGAGTTTATAACCCGTATGAATGTTTTCAATTGAAAATTAGGGCTTTTTGATCTATGGGTTATCAGGTTGATTAGTTGATACCCACATGTAGAGCTTGAAAAGAGGAATCAATTGGTGGTGGTTTCATGAACAAACGATACCGGAATCGAGCTAGCCGGAGAAAAGAAGAACTCGTCTGACGAGTTTTCTTCGGGATTTTCCGGCCAACTCAGGGGTTATTAGCTTGATTCGATTACATGGTTATGTTCCTGGTGAAAAGTAGAATAAATCTGGAGCTTGTGGTGGCCGGAGGATTCCGGGATCGAGTTCTCCGGTGAACCTCGTCGTTTTTCCGGCGAGGGGTGTAAAATTTGCAGATAGGTCCCTGTACTTTTGAAAACGATGAAGTTTGGTCCCTATAGTTTCCAAAAGTTACAAATTTTGGAATCTTGTTTTAAAATTATTTAAAAATCATATTTTCTATTTATTTTAATTTCTGAAATTCGTTTTTAATTATTAAAAATTCCAAAAATCATTATTTTAATTCTGAAAATTATTATTAATTCAAAAATAAATCTGAATTATTTAGTTAATTAATTTTAGTTAATAATTAATTATTTAATTGGTCAATTAATTTACATATTAATTGATTAATTGATTTAACTGATTATTAATTATTTTTAATTGATTATTTAATTAGATTTAATTATTTCTTTTGATTTAAAAATCCCAAAAAATAGTTTTGAGTTTCAAAATATTATTTTAAATTGTTTTCAAGAGTCGATAATTATTATAAAATGATTTTAAAGTCAGATTCGGGAATTCGAACCCTTTTAATTGCTTATAAATAATTGGACGACCCGTTTTAATTCCGAAAAAATGTTTAAAATTTCGTATTAAATACCTGAAAAATTATTTTAACCCCGAATATTCTTTGAAAAATTATTTTTATCGAATATCTTATGTGCTATATGCTATATGTGATCCGATTGATGCACGATATGCTTATTTGTGTATTTTTTAATTGTTTTAATCGCAAATTTCAATCCATAAATCGGATTTGAGTGAAACGAAGGGTAGATAGCTTATAACGAATAGATTAAAGTGAGAAAAAGTATTGATAAATACTTGTGATGTCTAGAAAAGGAAGGAAGACGTAGAAAGGGGAAGCAGATAGTCAGTGATTGGGAGTCGGTGAATGAGAGCAAGTGAAGCGTTAGTAGATTGAGATAAAGCAAGTGATTCTTAAACTATAGTTATATGTGTTTGGAATAAATCTGTTTTATATTACAAGTGCTTTGAAGCATTTAACCCTAAACCCTATTCCAATTATTGATCTTTGAGCCGTAAGCCTTATTCTTCGTAAACCATTGATTATTGAATACCAGATACGAACCACAAATATACGATACTACTCCAAAAATACATACAAACTATATACCGATCACTGAATCGGAATTATTTAACATACAAACCTTCATACCTTATACATCAGAAGTCTAACTCTTATAACCACGAGACCTTAATTTTTTTGTTATCTGATTCTTTTACCGGTCGAAAGCCAATCTTTGTATTTACCTTGTGGTACCCTTTTGATGATTGCAAATCACCTTATGCATGAAGACAAATGTTATTTATGATTCTGTTTATTGATTTACATTGCTTATTCTGTTATTGTTATAGAATTGGATTGTTTTATAAATTTGGACCACATTCGTGGTCATACCAGATTCGTGGTCGTATTAGTCCAATGTGTGCCTTGGATCCAGTATATAGAGCAGAGATGCGTGCCTTGCTCGGGGTTAATGCGTGACTGATCAACAGCCTAACCTTGGTTTTTAAAATAAAAATTGTATATCCAATTTTAATCATTATTTAACAAGAAACTTGATACCCTAAATCATTTCATTTGATCATTGTTTAATCTCAGTATTGTCACTACGACTTGCTGAGCTAGTTAGCTCACTCTTGCAATTATGTTTATGTTCTTTTCCAGTTAAGAAGGAACCCGTTGGTAGAGAGAATCCCCAGTCAAGTATGCGAGCTAGGATTCCAGGTTGAGACAGAATAAGCTAGCTGAAGACTTTTGTAATAGTTTAAGCTTGGAAATTTGTAAGAATGTTTTTATTCATATGTAAGTTAAACTAGATGGGTTTTGGCGCGTGTGTAATATAAGTGTGGTTGTGGCTTGTGTGCATACTTTAACCTGTTGCGATCCGTGGATGAAGGTAAGTAGGGTCATTGCATATATTATTTTTCATAAATAGGTTTATATATGTGTGTGTGTGTGTTGTGAACCCCAAACTTCTGATATGGGTTTGGAGGGCGTCATAATAGCAACAAAGGAATAACGAAGCTGGAATAACAAGGGCATGATTCTAGGTTGTTAGATATATTTGATAATGTCATGGCTAATATGTTTTATGTTTAGATTTCAGATCTTATTTGAACAGAACAAATCAGTACTTAACTGATCAGTACTTATACTGGAAGTCAGAACTTAAGGGATATCAGTACTTATGATTATCAGGAGATAAGCATCAGGAGATAGATATCAGAACTTAAGTGCTGAAGGATGATCAGATAAGGACAGTAGCTGATTAAAGTTAAGAAGATCAAGATAAACATAAGAAGAGATATGCATGAAGAAGGAATTCCGTGAAGAATGGAATACTTGGAATAGAAGATATCTGATTGATATATTTTAGGAAGCAGAATTATATTCCATATCAATTAGCGATTATCTTGTAACTGTGTAGTATATAAACACAGACATAGGGTTTACACTATAAGTGTTATCATTATCGAGAATATTATTTAATATAACCCTAGCAGCTCTCGTGATATTTTGTTCATCACTGAGAGATAACAGTTCCAGATTGTAACAGAGTTTATCGTTTAAATAAAGTTTGTTTTCTGTTACATAAGTTCTTGAAGTTTGATTTGATTGTAATAAACACTGTATTCACCCCCTCTACAGTGAAAGTGTGACCTAACAAGTGGTATCAGAGCCTTCTGTTAACACACATACATTTAAAGATCCAAAAACAATCATGTCTGACACAGAAACTCCAACTAAGCCTACCAAAACTGAGGAATCATCAAAGACATCAACTCAGAGTCGATATGAGACTATCAGAGTTCCCATATTGAGACCATCTGAATATCCCATATGGAAGGTAAGGATGACCATGTTTCTGGAAGCAACAGATCCAGAATACCTTGATAGAATCAAGGAAGGCCCTCACAAACCTACCAAGCTCGCTGTTGTAGTTGCAGGTGAAGCAGCAATGACCGTACCAAAGGAAAAGAGTGATTACACTGCTGAAGATATAGCATCTATTGCTAAGGATGCCAAGGTACGACACTTATTGCATAGTGCCATTGATAATGTAATGTCAAACAGGGTAATCAACTGCAAGACTGCTAAGGAGATATGGGATGCACTGGAGACAAGGTGTCAAGGAACTGAAACAGTTAAGAAGAACAGGAAGACAATACTCACTCAAGAGTATGAACACTTTGACTCTAGGACTAATGAGTCATTGACTGATGTATATGATAGATTTGTCAAACTCTTGAATGACTTGTCATTAGTAAATAAGGAGTATGATCTTGAAGATACAAACCTTAAATTCCTGTTAGCTCTTCCTGAATGTTGGGATTTGAAGGCAACAACAATAAGAGACAACTACAATCTTGATGAAACAACTCTTGATGAAATCTATGGAATGCTCAAGACTCATGAACTTGAGATGGAACAAAGAAGCAAGAGGAAAGGAGGAAAGTCAAGGACAGTTGCTCTCAAGGCTGAAGAGGAATCCCCCAAACCACCTTCCTCAAAGAAAGACAAGGGTAAAGCTCTTATCATAAAGTCTGATACTGAATCATCAAGTTCTGAGAGTGATGACGACTCAGATTCTGAAAGCTTGCCTGAAACTGATGCTGATGAGGAGATTATGAAGCTGTGTGCTCTTATGGTGAAAGGAATCACAAAGATTGCATACAGGAAGTTCAGGAAGGGAAAGAAGTTTTCCAGAAAAGGCATAAGTTCTGATAAGAAGAATTTCAGAAGATCTGAAGGAAGAGTAGGAAAGTCTGACAGAGGAGATTACGCTAATGTTAAATGTTATAATTGTGGTGAGAAAGGCCACATATCTCCTGATTGCAAGAAGACCAAGAGTGACAAAGGCAAAGCTCTTGTCACAAAGCAGAAAAGCTGGACAGACACCTCAGACTCTGAAAGTGAGGAAAACTATGCATTGATGGCAAATGCTGATAAATCAAGTTCTGAGAGCAGTTCTAAAGCTGCTGAAACAAAGGTACCTCAGACTACTTATGCTTTTCATACTGATGATATTAATGAGTTGAGAAGATATCTTAAAACCATGTTTGTTAGTTATAGAGATCAAACTTTAACATGTGAAAGATTAACTTCTGAAAATCTTGCTTTTAGGAAAAGAAATGATTTCTTAGAAAAAGAGTTAGTCATGTTCCATCAAACTCAGCAGGATAGAGATGATGCTTTTTATGTTGGGATGAAGTGCTAAAAATGAATGAATCTCTAAAAACTGAGTTAGAAAAGGAGAGAGAGATTATAAGAACTTGGACTAACTCTGGCAAAACAACTCAAAATTTGCTAAGCAGTGGAAACTGGAAAGAGGGCTTAGGCTATGGAGAAAATAAAAATGAAAAAGGAACTGTAGAAATTAAGCCTGTTGATAAGCAAAAGCCGAAGTTAAAACCTGTTAAGTTTGTAACTGAAAAATCTGAAAATGAGAAATCAGAAGTTAAAAAGGAATTAGCTTCTGACAAACTAAAACAGGAAAAGACAGCTGAAGTTAACATAGGCTTAATGACAAAGAAGCAGCTTAAGCATAAGCTGAAAGATGTTAAGAATGCAAACAAGGTAAAATCACCTAGGAAAAACAGGAATGGAAAGGAAGGTGTGAATAAAAGCAATAACTATAAATCTGTTCCTGATGCTCCTAGGAAAGCATGTCATAACTGTGGAAGTTCTAACCATCTGGCTTCTTTTTGCAGGAAGAATAAGAATATTAACTCCTTATCTACAAAGTCAGGAGTTAAGAGTCAGTCTGTTAGATACAAACCACAAAATCCTTGTTTTCATTGTGGTAGTTTATGGCATTCCATTTATACTTGTAAGGAATATCATAGTTTGTACTATGATTATTATCAAATAAAACCTTCTTTAAAGAAAGTTTCTGTTGTTCCTTCTAGTGTAAGTTCTGATTCAAAGTCTGGTAGTATAAGTTCTGATAAGAAAACTGTTAACATAAAATCTGATGCTAAATCCGCTGCAAATGCTAACGAACCTAAAAAGGCCAAAGGATCCAAGCAAGTCTGGGTCCTTAAAACTAATAATTAGTGGTCTTTTTGATTGCAGGGCAACAGGAAAAATATTTTAGTTCTGGACAGTGGATGTTCAGGACATATGACTGGAAATAAGGCCCTGCTATCAGACTTTGTGGAGAAAGCTGGCCCAAGTGTTTCTTATGGAGATGGCAACATTGGAAAAACTTTGGGATATGGCAATATCAATCTTGGGAATGTCATCATTAAAGATGTAGCTCTGGTCTCAGGACTTAAACACAACTTACTGAGTATAAGTCAAATCTGTGACAGAGGTTATCATGTTGATTTCTTTGCAGAACATTGTGAAATAGTTAGTAAATCTAAAGGAAAAATTGTTCTGAAGGGATTCAGGCGTGGTAACATTTATGAAGCTAAGCTTTCAACAAGTTCTGATGGTTCTGCAATCTGTTTAGTGAGTAGAGCCTCAACTGAAGAAAGCTGGAATTGGCACAAGAAACTCTCTCATTTAAACTTCAACAAGATAAATGAATTGATCAAGAAAGATCTTGTGAGAGGATTGCCAAAATCAGTGTTTGTTCCTGATGGTCTTTGTGACTCATGTCAGAAGGCTAAACAAAGAAAATCTTCGTTCAAGAGCAAGACTGAATCATCAATTCTTGAGCCTTATTATCTGCTTCATGTTGATCTATTTGGTCCAGTGAATGTCATGTCTATTGCAAAGAAGAAATATGCGTTGGTCATAGTAGATGAGTTCACCAGATACACATGGGTGTATTTCTTGCACACAAAAAGTGAAACTGTATCTATCCTGATTGATCATGTCAAACATCTGGATAAATTGATCAAAGATTCTGTGAAAATTTTGAGGAGTGATAATGGCACTGAATTCAAGAATTTGATAATGGAAGAGTTCTGCAAAAATCATGGAATAAAGCAGGAATTTTCTGCTCCTGGAACTCCACAGCAAAATGGAGTTGTTGAAAGGAAGAATAGAACTCTAATTGAAGCTGCACGAACAATGCTTGAAGAAGCAAAGCTTCCAACCTATTTCTGGGCTGAAGCTGTGCAGACTGCTTGTTTTACTCAAAATGCAACACTCATTAACAAGCATGGAAAAACACCATATGAGATGGTGAAGAACAAGAAGCCAAATCTCAAATACTTTCATGTATTTGGATGTAAGTGTTTTGTTCTCAAGACTCATCCTGAACAGCTATCCAAGTTTGATCTAAAAGCTGATGAGGGAATCTTTGTGGGATATCCACTTTCTACAAAAGCCTTCAGAGTCTATAATTTGAGAACAAAAGTGGTCATGGAATCTATCAATGTCTCTTTTGATGACAAGAAGATCACTGGACTTGAAGATTGCATTAATTATGATCAGCTGAGATTTGAAACTGAAGATTCATATTCTGATACCTCAAGTCCTGACAGTCTAAGTCCTGATACTGTAAATTCTGATGGATTAAACTCTGATGTTATTGAAACTGTGGTGACTACGTCAAAGGAAGATGCACCAATGCAGGGGGAGCATACTCAAGATATTATCACATCTCAAGAAGCATCAGAACATACATCTGGCTCTTCAAATTCAGATTCGTCAAGTTCTGATAAGCCAAGTACTGACAGTACTGAAAATCTAAATACTGAAGGATCCAACTCAGAGAGCATAGTTTCAGGGGGAGCATCAGAAAATGAAACCGAAGACAGCATGAATCATGGGGGAGCATCCAGTTCTAGAGAAAATCTTCCATCTGCAAGGAAGTGGACAAAATCACATACACCTGATTTAATAATTGGAAATCCTGAGGCAGGTGTCAGAACTAGAACAGGTACTTCGAATGAATGTCTTTACAATTCTTTTCTCTCTCAGTCTGAGCCAAAGAAAGTGGAAGAAGCTCTTCAAGATGCTGATTGGGTGCAAGTAATGCAGGAAGAGTTGAATGAATTTGAAAGAAACAAAGTCTGGACCTTAGTGCCAAGACCCAAGAATAGATCGGTTGTTGGTACAAAGTGGGTATTCAGAAACAAAACTGACAGTGATGGCATAATTGTAAGGAACAAAGCAAGGCTGGTTGCAAAAGGATATTCTCAACAGGAGGGAATTGACTATGATGAAACATTTGCTCCAGTTGCTAGGTTAGAAGCCATAAGGATATTCATGGCTTATGCTGCTCACAAAAAGTTTACTGTCTTTCAAATGGATGTGAAAAGTGCTTTTCTCAATGGAGAATTGGAAGAGGAAGTATATGTTGAACAACCTCCAGGCTTTGTAGATTCCAAACATCCAGATTATGTCTACAGGCTTGATAAAGCACTTTATGGACTTAAGCAAGCTCCTAGAGCATGGTATGAGACTTTAGCTCAGTTTCTTCTGGAAAGTGGATTCAACAGAGGAACTATTGACAAAACACTGTTCTATCTCAACCATGGCAAGGACTTACTTTTGATCCAGATTTATGTTGATGATATTATATTTGGGTCTCCAAATGACAAACTTTGCAAAAAGTTTGCCAACCTAATGCAGTCAAGATATCAGATGAGTATGATGGGAGAACTTAGTTCTTTTCTGGGCCTTCAAGTCAAGCAGAGTGAAGAAGGAACTTTTATTTGTCAATCTAAGTACACCAGAAACTTGCTGAAGAAATTTGGAATGCAAGACTGTTCAAGTGCATCCACTCCCATGGCCACTGCAACAAAACTGGATAAGGATACTGGTAATTCAGTAGATATTACTGATTACAGAGGTATGATTGGCTCACTTCTCTATCTAACTGCTAGTAGACCAGATATCATGTTTGCTACCTGTCTTTGTGCAAGATTTCAAGCAGATCCAAGAGAACCTCACTTAACAGCTGTAAAAAGAATCTTTAAGTATCTTAAAGGAACAGCTGATCTAGGATTATGGTATCTTAGAGAATCAGATTTTAAATTAATAGCTTACTCAGATGCAGATTTTGCAGGTTACAAAATTGACAGGAAAAGCACAAGTGGTAGCTGCCAATTTCTTGGAGGCAGCTTGGTTTCTTGGTATAGCAAGAAACAAAAGTCAATTTCCACATCAACTGCAGAAGCAGAGTATATTGCTGCAGGAAGCTGTTGTGCACAGATTCTCTGGATGAAGAATCAGTTACTGGATTATGGGTTAACGTATTTCAAAATCCCTATTTACTGTGATAATCAAAGTGCTATTGCTATGACAGGTAATCCAGTTCAACACTCTATGACAAAGCACATCAGCATCAGGTACCATTTCATCAGGGAACATATGGATGAAGGTACAATGGAATTGCATTTTGTTCCCACAGATCAACAAGTAGCAGATATCTTCACAAAACCACTGTGTGAAGCTACCTTTACAAAATTGGTAAATGAACTTGGAATGATTTCAGGTTCTTTCTCTAAATCTGCTTAAACTTGTTCTATGTTATCAGACTTTATGATCAGTATTTACAGAATTAATCTCTTTGTATATTCTGTGCATTAATTGATAAATGTTTTTAAGTACTGATTGTTGTCTGATACATATTTCTAAACTCTGATAAGTGATATGTCTGTTTCGGTAACTATTCTACCCTATGAGGATAATTGTGCTAGATACTGACCTACTAGTCTTCAATAAACAAATGATCCCATGAAAGAAGTAATTATTTCTGTGGAAATCTTATGACACAAGCAAATTCTGATACTTGAGCTTAGTTTAGTTTACTTTATTCATCTTACTACTAAGTCCCAAATTAGAATAATGCTACTCATCTGTTTAAGTTCTGATTCTAGTAAAACTGCTGAATGTACTAAGTGCTGATAAACCTCACTTATCAAAAGAAAAAGAAAAAGAATCAAAGAATAATATCAGGTACTCCTTTGAGATCTAGAGTAAAAATGTGAATGGGACTACCCAAGTGCATTGCTGGTATTAAGTAAATATGCATTAGAAAAGCAAAATATTTTCTTGGTGACTGTTCACACTCTATGATTACTGGAGAAATACTCTGATAATAGCATAAATTCTGATAAGCAGTCGTGACTCACTTACACTGAGAAGCCTCTGTAAAATAGAATTTCAAAAGATGCATAAAATTAGCACAAAAACAGTTGAGGTGGACTCATGCATGAACTCATTTATCAGTAGGTTTCAGGATAATGACAGCTCTTTAGCAAAATTTTAATTATGACTTATTTCTAAGATGTACTGAAGTAGATCAGACTTTACTCTTTGTCTGTTATTTAGCTTATGCACACACACATCACTCCATATGAATGATGAAATTTCTGTGGTGGTCTATGTTATTTTAGATAAACAGTCATTGTGTCACTTTTGCACAATTCTGAGGACAAGTTCTAGTTACACGTTCTGATGATTAAGTTCTGATCATAACTAGAATTGTATGAGTATTACTAGAAGATATCCTTGTTCG